>NC_050181.1:4688116-4989366 GCF_008315115.2 Sander lucioperca
TTTTGCAAAAAAAGAGAAATATCAATAATAAGAGAGAAATCCTGTCAGCCAGTATGGCAGTTAACCATGATGGGGAAAATCAATATTTAGGATTTTCTGACGACCATTGCAAACAAGATGTTCTTTTAAAATCTTACTGAAGAACATTTATTAGCATCCAACTTCAAAAGTATCCCACCTGGTTGTCCAGACGACATCATGTTGCAAGTAAGAAAGGCTGAAAACAATATTATATCAGATGGCTTCATTGCTTTAAAACTGCAAAATCCTGTCAAGTAACAAGATAGCCATAAGAAAACCCACTGGTGAGTTTGTAAATGTGAGAATTAATTTAGATTGGATTTAAATGGCCCTAAGTATGCAGTCATTAGTCGACAATTTAAGGCCAAAATAAACTAAATGAGATCCTAAGTCAGCACTGTGCGCAAAAACTCAGCTCTAATTAAAAACAGTGGCAGCGCCGTACATCTTTAGCAGAACACATACTAACCACAGCCATGCCTGTCAATGGGAATCTTATTAAGTTGTAGGCAAACCTAGCTTTTAGGAGAGGTTCAGATTCTTTCAAGTTTATCTTAATACAATATTGACATGCCCGTATGTATGTTGAGATAGTTAAAGGTTTCTGTAATAATTTCTCCTCTTCATATTGGCAGTAGTGTGACTCCACTGTAAGAAATAGGGGAGAATATCCAGTCTTCTTTCCATGCAAAATGTATGAAGTGTGCCAATTTTACTCAACAAAGTATGTCTACAAGTGTGAGTAGTACTGCATATGTGAAAAAAGTTTGAAAATGAAAACAATCTGGGGGTGTGAAGTTAGAAAGAATTGAGCTTACCAGGCATCTGTACAGTAGCTCCTCATCTCTGCTAGAGGCTCAAGGCTACATTAGCCGCTATACTAGCATAACACACCTGAATCTCCAACCAAACTGAGGTTGAGTTGCTTTATGGGTAATGTAGGCAACAGGTTTTGACGAGGAATAAGAAACGTGCAATAAAAAAAACAATATCTCTCGTTCTGCTGCATTGATTTGAGACCGCAAGTCTGGCAATGTTACAGCAGTGCACCCTGTACTACTGTAATACTAAATCGGTGAAGAACTCTTTCAAGTCAGCCAAAGCTAATATAAGGCTTTAGTAGTCTGAGTTGGCCAAATGAAGTGGGTTTTCTTCCCGAAGTTTTTTTTTTTTTTTTTGGTTTTTTACAGAATTTGTAGTTTGTGTTTCCCTGGACAGTGTTTCCTTTCTGAGAGGTCTGACGTAATTTGGTTAACTCAGACTGCTGAAGCCTCACATTAACCTCGGCTTAACTTAAAAATTGCATTTTTGCACAGAATGAGGACTGGGGATTTTGTCTGCCGTTTACTACAGTGGAGTCACAGTACAACAGGTGGGGAGTTGTCACTTGTCAAATGGTAACACAGGTGTCCTAAGGCGAGCTCAGGGAAGACAGAAACTCTCCACGGAGGAAAGGGGCAAATGCTTGCTTGATCTGGATTTTCAATGAGAATACAGACCCTGAAATCAAGGTCTCTTGATCCTTCTAATCTTTTGGATTATAAGGAGGAGGTGTCACAAGAGTTACAACAGGGATAGCTGGCTTGTGCGATGCCTCTTTTTGATCCTTCAGTGTTGGCTTTTCCCATAATTGTTAAGCAGAATTCACTCAGCGTTGGATTGGTCACCCACCTACTGTATAGAAAAAGTGAGCTGAGATTAGACCATCATGAGACAGGTTAGATAGACTTGAAAAATAGAGAAGGGTCTTTCTGCAGTCTCACAAGCTACATGACACGCCCGCTTCACTACACAACACACCCCCTAAACCTAACCAGATAGTTTTGGCGCCTAAACCTAACCAAACTGCAACAACTGCAATAGTTTCAAGAGCGTGTCATGTAGTAGTTGTGTCCTGTAGTACTGTGCACACGCAGATAGACCTACTTGGAAAAATCCGAAGCTATTATTTAAAGCCTCAAGAGGAGGAAACATTGAGAGACTCTTGAGACCCTCAGACGTCCAGTGCCTGAACATGGTGACATAGCAGGACCCCCGCTCCGACATGAGCCACCCAGCTCTACCACACTGGCACCAGCGCCACCCCTCCCCTGACCCACCGCCACCATTATCGCTTCCTGCTGCTGCCACATTCACATCTGCATCTCCATGCACATCCTCATAGTCAGCAGCCCTGCCTGCCTTCTTCTCCCTGCACTCACTGTCTGCAGCTGCCAGGGCCAAGTGAGGGTGCTTGAGAGGGTGCTTGGTATGAATGGAGTAAGTACTAAAGGAGTTATAGCAGCTTCTTCCATTGACTCTATTCAGAGCTTTTCCTGACATGGTGAACTGTTGCATGATGACACCATGCCAGCATATGTGTGACTCATAACGACACACAAATGGTGTAGCTATTATATTTGCACTACATATCATTACACACACACACACACACACACACGTGGAATTGGTTACTCCATGGTGTTGCCAAGGAGACGAGCCATAAAAATATGTGCACTGTCTAAAATAACCTCTGTTGAAAAATGTCTGCATGGAGCTGTGTGAGTTGCCTCTGGAAGAACCTCGCTGGCTGGCATCCTGCTTTCTGTTCTTGTGTTATTGCAGCTTAGTGTAAGTCAACATGTCAACATACTGTGTACTCTTCCAAGGCAGGTTCTCAGTGCTGCATGATCAGACAGACATCGTGTGTGTGTGTGTGTGTGTGTGTGTGTGTGTGTGTGTGTGTGTGTGTGTGTGTGTGTGTGTGTGTGTGTGTGTGTGTGTGTGTGTGTGTGTGTGTGTGTGTGTGCGCGCGCGCGTTTTCTGATCAGACAGACTGTCATATGGAGTAAAACAAACAGCTCCTCAAACATTTCTCACTTCAAGAACCCAATCTGCTTCGTAGAGATAATAGAGTGAAGCTGCCTCCATACTCATTCTATCCAATGACGTGTTTCTGCTTTGCTCCTCTGCCTTTAGGACTCGCCGGTTAGTCTGGGTGAAGCTGGGTGGTTTAGTCAAAGCTAACCACTGTACTAATACCTCAAGCCTGTTCAAAGTAATAAGGCCTTCGTCCATTAAAACTTGTTGAAGATGATCAAAGTTGTAGAGCAGTGGAGTTTTAAATGTAATACATTACAGAGCAACAATAGTCACTGCAGCAGCAAAGAGTAAGGTGTGTATATATAGTCCATTTAAAAAAAGTTAAAGGAACACGCCGACTTATTGGGACTTTAGCTTATTTACCGTATCCCCCAGAGTTAGATAAGTCCATACATACCCTTCTCATCTCCGTGCGTGTCATAACTCTGTCTGACGCACCCACCGGTAGCCTAGCTTAGCACAGATCCTGGAGGTAACCGTCTCCATCTAGCCTACTGCTCCCAATAAGTGACAAAATAACGCCAACATTTTCCTATTTACATGTTGTGATTTGTATAGTCACAGTGTGTACAAGGTCACATGAGACACAGCCATCTTCTTTTTTTTTTTTTTAAGATTATTTTTTGGGGCTTTTTCCCTTTATTTGAAAGTGGATAGATATGAAAGGGGGAGAGAGATGAGGGCAGCAGGTCGGATTTGAACCCTGCGCTGCTGCAGGACTCAGCTGACATGGGGCGAACGCTCTTACTGGGTGAGCTAGAGGCCGCCCTGAGACACATCTTCTAACCGTATACATGGGAACTATTCTCAGAAGGCGAAGCACTGCTACTTTTGCTGCTTGGGCGGAGTGATTTGCTCGCAGCACCTGAGAAGCCCCTTGGTGAGGAGCAGAGAGTTCGTCTGGAGTTCGCTCAGAGTTGGAGTAATAATCACTCCGCCCAAGTAGCAGTGCTACGCCTTCTGAGAATAGTTCCCATGTATACGGTTAGAAGATGGCCGTGTCTCAGGGCGGCCTTGTTATTTGTACACACTGTGACTATACAAATCACAACATGTAAATAGGAAAATGTTGCCGTTATTTTTTTCACTTATTGGGAGCAGTAGGCTAGATGGAGCCGGTTACCTCCAGGATCTGTGCTAAGCTAAGCTAGTGGTGGGTGCATCAGACAGAGTTACGACACACACAGAGATGAGAAGGGTATGTATGGACTTATCTAACTCTGGGGGATACGGTGAATAAGCTAAAGTCCCAATAAGTTGGCGTGTTCCTTTAAGATATGTACACAAGCGCATTCACCAGAGGAAAAACATTTAGATGTTTTCTCACAATTATTACCTTAGAGTCCCATCATTTTACTACATTTGTCTCATAATAACAAGAGCCATATGTCGTAATTACAAGATCTTGATCTCATAATTATCTCGTAAATTGATGGAAATGTTTTCTTGTAAGTATGACTTTCGTATCTCATAATTATAAGATCCCGCAAACTGTTGATCGCTTAAATGATGTTTCAGTACCGTTGATTAAATTTTGGATCTTGTAATTATGAGATCTTTACAAGACAATTATGAGATGAAAGTATGAATATGACATGTAATAATCATTTCTATATCTTATTACCATCGTTTTGTAATTATCTTGTTAATTGTTGGAAATGTTTTCTGGTAATTATGACTTCCGTAGTTGTGACAAAACTCATCGCATATTTACAAGATGCTGATCGTGAAGAAACAAAAGAATCGTTCACACTAATTACAAGATTTTTTAATTTGCAATTATCTTGTAAAGTGTTAGAAATGATTTCTCGCAATTATGACTTATGTTCTTGTCGAACACTTTATTTTTATCATTTTATTATTATAATAACATTTTGATTTAAAGGTGCGGCTCTTGTAATGATGAGATTGTTACAAGATAATTATGTGAAAAAAAATTATAAATTCAAAAAATTGAATTGTTTCAAGTTATGGAATTCATAAATATGAGAATATGTCTGCTATTGATTTCCATTAGTGAATCCTACACACTTATGCAGATACCTATTTGGCACGATAGCATAAAGTTCCTGCTAGCTAGGAAGAATCCTCACTTGCAGAAATAAAATGTGGGCACTGCTACAAAAAGGGGGCAACCAGCATTGCAGTCTTAAAGCTCAACTAAAGCCTAAAATGCCTCCAGTGTATTTTAAATGCTGTAATGTCTGAAAACAATGTGCATCATATAGGCTTAAGATGCAACTTTCCCTGGCTGACTGCTTCTACAACATACACGGCTCTGCACACAGGCATATGTTGGAAAACTTTAGCGTGCTAGCTCTCGCTTTGCAGTTTTCCGTGGTATCTCTCAGCTGTTGGTTTGGACTCATGTATCCCTCATTGCATGCGCTTCATAACAAGTGTTTTGCATTCTTTTCCCCCCGATTCCCTCTCTTTGCTCCTCTTTGTGTTCCCGCCAGATGTTTCAGCCCATGATTTTGTTCATCCTCACTCTCGTTCTCTTCTCATCTCTCTCATATGGCGTCATCTTTAAGTTGGTCTTTCTCTTTGCGCTTTTCTTCGTACTCTAGTCCGTTTGTTCTTCTCCACACCTTGTAGTCTGTTAGTTAATCCCCCCCCTCTGCTTATATTTTTT
Source organism: Sander lucioperca (assembly GCF_008315115.2). Lineage (NCBI taxonomy): Eukaryota > Metazoa > Chordata > Actinopteri > Perciformes > Percidae > Sander > Sander lucioperca. The sequence continues at coordinate 4,693,635 of NC_050181.1, forward strand.
ACCCATTTTCTGTTTTATTTTTGTTTGTTTTTCCTCGCCCGCTTTCTTTCTTCGTCCCCTCAACCCTTTGTTGTACTCTGTCTGTTTTGTCCACAATCCACCTCACACATCTCCCCTAATACCACCACCACTACCTGCACCCCTGTATCCTGCTCCTGTCACCCATCTTCCTAACCCCTTACACCCACCGTCCACACCCCTCACCCCCCTTCCCTCCCCTTCCCCACCCCACGTCACTCACAGTCCGGTCAGAGGGATGAGCTGGAGTGGCGTCTAGGACAGGAGCGAGGCGTGGAGCCCCAGAGCCAGAGCCAGGGTGGGGGCCAGGCCCAGAGCAGGGGAGCCACGGGACTCACTAGGTACCACAGGCCCCTGGCTTTAAGAGCAGAGGTCAGTGCCTCCCTCCTCTATCTCCCTTTCACCTGTGGGGCTGAGTTGACACTGGCTCAACCATGAGCACGTACACAGGCCTTCTGTCGACCTGAACTCTATTTTTCAATCATTTAAATTGATTCAAAGACAAATCTGGTTTCTTCTCTGTGGACTTTCTTTCCCACGGTGAACTGTTGTGAAATACAGCTCTGCCTGTGCCTGTGGACGCACCAAAAGCATGTAATTTTTAATTGAATACATTTTTTTTATAGAGGCAAAAATATGAATAAAAATAATCTATAGTCATGCTTTTGCTAAATGTATTTTGGAGGTTGTCACATCATGATCACGCCTTAAATTAAATGCAGTGAGTGATACAGAATGAGGATCATTATACTGAAAAAGACATTTTGGGCACTTCTTGGGTTTGTTTTGAGTATCTGTTGGGCTGAGAAGCAGTGCACCATGGTAAGAAAGACCTCACTTGCCCTACAGTGAAGCAATTGATAACATTTACAGGTACATGTCAATTCTGAGGAGTTTGACTTTATAGTTTATTACTGGAAACAAAAAAAACTGAAAAAAGTTTTGTTGTAAATCTCTGATTACTTCAACAAAGTATGACATGCTTATCTACTGTACTTCCATATATATCTATTTAAAGTCAATTCTGAAGATGCTGTTTGTGCCATAAGGAGCCTTCTCCCATCTCAACCAAAGTATATAAAGTGTCTCTGAGCACTACTGTATATACTATGAATTTGTCTGATCATGAATTACAGAGGATCCAATTTTGGGGTTTGTTTTGGGGGTTGTGATCTAAAGGCCGCTCAGTCCAGCATGTCTAGTGACGCTCCAGCCACAGTCACTTTTTTGATGTTGAGCACGATTTCACTCCATTCACTCACTCTACTTTCACAATAAATGTCCACTCCTACAGCCACTGATCTTTATTTATTGATGTTTTATGTTTTTACATTTTCGTATTGCTTTTTTATTCACTCCATGTGCCCCTGGACATTTTATGATTGATTTTGAAGAAACAACTCGAACGTTGATCGCATAGTACTACAGAGTTAAGAGGAGTTCTGAAATGGTAGGGCATTTATTGCACCAAATGTTTCGATTGTATGTTGTGTTCTTTGATAAATGTATCTGCTGGTGGACAGTTTGTTGCCCTCTAAAACAGTGTGAGACAGCAGCCATGCACAGCTACAGTATATCGACTTGTTAAGCATATGTATGCGCTCAGTGACGGCTGAGTCTGCACTCTGCAGTGATGCCCTCTAGCACCGGTTCATTACTATGGCTGCACCGTCATTACTCGACTCAGCAGATTAAATGTATGTAAAAGTGCAGCTTACACAGAAGTGTCACAATACACTTTAAACACAAAATCAAAGAGTGCAACCAAAGAGGCGAGCGGTAATGTTGCTGCAGCACACATCAGATCAGATCTGTTAAATCCTTCAGTGACTCGGCTGTTTTATAAACCGGCTATGTAATCGCTGGACACTGTAACTCACAATCACTGCCTCATGCTTGTGTTCATAGAGAAATTGCCCACTGTTATGTAATGCAGAGCACTGGCAGCAGTGATGTGACATTACTATTACAGTTACAGTTATAGCACAACCATGTGGATTTCTTTTTGTTCCTGTGATTTCTGCTGCAGTGTAATCTGTGAGGTGAAATAAATGATTGGGAAAGCGGCTCAGATATGGCAGGATTAGCTCTGTAGGCCTGTGTGATTTGCATTCGACATTGGGCAGACAGAGAGGTGATCCAGGGTCACACTGAACAGCACAACTTACTGTTGGAGGTATAGTGAACCCCCTGCACACAGGATAGAAGAAAGAAATTGCATTAAAAAAAATTGTCAAAGTCTGCACTTTGAGTTTTTTTTAGGATAGACAGGGATGTGATGTAAACGAGTTTAAGAATCACTACATTCAAAACCATAAACATAAGCATTTCATTTCCCTATGAGCATTTTTTCACCTGTAGTAAAACAAATCAAACTTCATGCATTCAGTTCCTATTGTGATTGCTGTATTATTGATGAATATACAGTAGGCTATTTATACAGTGACATCACTATATCATTTTGCCCATCACAGTTTCTAGTCACAATTATATTAAGCCTATAGTAAATGTTTCATCATAATAATAAAAAAAGGCCGCCAATGATTTTGAAATAATTTTGGGGAATACATTTGCTTTTATGCCGATTCTCATACAGCAAATACGAAGTTGCAGTTGGTTAGCTAAGCTTAGCATTAAAACTGGAAACTCTGTCTGAATCTAACAAAATCTCCTCTAAAGCTCACTTGTTTGTTTAATCTGCACAAATATCAAAGTGAAAAAAGACGGATTGCCGTTTATGTGCCAAACGATTTCTTTGCGAGGAGCATTGACTTTCTGATGTCTCTACTGGTTGCTCGCCAACTCCAGGAAGTCATTTGTATTCTTCAGTTTTTAAAGGTGCTGGTAGGCAGATTTGTGTTACCTTTGGACAGAGCCAGGCTAGCTGTTCGCCCACATTTCAAGCCTTTATCAGTCCCTCCAGGATTTCGCAATGTCGCGATCGCGCCAATTCTCGCAAATTCAACCAATCACAGCGACTTTGGTGCAACTCGCAATTTTGACCAATCACCGCAACTTTTCCGCAAATTTGACCAATAACCGGAGTTTCCCGCCTCTTCAACCAATCCCAGCAGTCCCACGTGCCAGACTTTGCATCAGTATGTGACTCTGAGAGCCACTGACCAAGCGGGAGTGAGAACGGGTTGACGTCACACGTACGTCGCCAAATTAATTTCCTTGTAAGACGAGACGTGTGTGACTCAAACATCTCACATTTACCAACAAAATGTACAGCGAAAGACATTTCAGACCGTCCTGCCAACCTGTACACATTTTAACATCAATGTACACTGTAACGTTTTTTCACTCTAACGTCGCTGAAAGCGGCTGATGTTTCCTGTCGGCGCTCTGCAGCGGGCGGGGCTGCTCAGTTCCCCCCGCGACTGACGCACACACAAACACACACAATCACACCCGGTGGATGCAGGAAAAACCGGAGATGAGACGTACAGGATGACCTAATTGAGGACAGCTACGCTCGTTATTGTAAGTGCAATGATAAGTTAAAGTTCAATAAGTACTTTATAAAACCGTATGAATGTGTCCCAGGCCAGGATAGGAAATTAACTAACAATGTAAAGATCAACAAGCCACTGACAGATATGTTCAAATTTGATTCATTCAATAAATTATTTTTTGTCTTAAATCCACCAGCCATTTTCATATTATACCAACATTTGCAGCATCCTGAGCTTTTTTGGTAAGGTTATTAAGAAAACTCAGCCTAGAGTCTTTTTATTTTTAAAGAAATATACAAAAAAACATTGCAACTTTTTTTGCAACTTTCTCCATCTCCCGCAACTTAATTGCAACAAACATACAAAAGACATTGCAACTTTTATCGCAATTCTTTTACAAAAGCTCCCGCAAAATCAGGCATTTTGGGCCACAACAATCTCAAAAAAGGCCACGAAATCCTGGAGGGACTACTTTATGCTAAACTGAGGTAACCGGCTGCTGGCTGTAGCTCTATATTTAGTGGAGAGACATGAGAGCGCTATCTATCTTCAAAAATGTTTTTAAGATTTGTACACTTTTGTTTGAGGTTTGATCTAAAAGCTTTGAAGTTGCTGGATGAAGAAATATTTATTCCAGATTAAAATGGGCAGCATTAAATTATAATCATTTCGTTGCAGACGTTGCAGAAGAAGGTATAATGCGTTTCCACTTGTGTGAAGGTCAGATCTCATTAGAGGTTTTTCAGTCCCGCTCAGTGAATTTTTGTTTTGCAGTGGAAATTGAAGAGAACAAATATAATCAAGGCGTAATCATCTCATACACAAATCCTTGTGATTTTGTTGATCAAAAAAACTTGAGTTATCAATATGTGATGTAAGTAACTGTGTGCTGTTGTGGGTTCAGCTCCGGGACACGCCTGCTTCTGACATCCAGTTTCGTCTGGATCATGAACGAAGGTTGAGAGCTGCGATGGAGGAACGGGAGGCTTTCGTTTCTCTGCCTCAGGTACAATAACGCAGTCATTCGCCATGTTTGAATGCCTTTAGATTATGAACATGAGCACAAGAACCCTGGTATCACACTTCACTTGTTCTGCTATCTTTGCTGAAGTTTAAACATGATTTTAATTAAGTGTCACCATTGGAAAGGAAAGAAAGTTTTACTTTAATATCAATGTCTGCATTGTGTTTTAGACTTAGATTGATGTTACACTATATTCAGTGTGTCACATGTAATTTGAACTACTGTACAAACTACTTAAAGTAAAAAAGATTTAAAATATAAACTTTTTGCCATTTTAAGCACACAAAATCATACAGCATCATGTAGTGTTGAAACAATTACTCATTTTTTTAAAATCAGAAATGCCATAAATTCTCTGGTTCTTGCTTCTTAAATGTAAATATTTTCTGAGTTTTTTTTAATATTCTGAAATTAAATATCTTGGGGTTTTGTACAGTTGGTCTGACATTATTTTGGACCAAAAATTATCATAAAATATATTTATTATTTAAATGACTGGTAAAGTCCCTCTCAAACCAATAGACCTGCTGTAATATTGAGAGACCACATATATCCAAATGTATGGATTAAAATTACTCACATGTCACTTACTTACTTAACAATTAAATATGACAGTTTTGAATTAAACTTTTTACTGACTATGTGAATCACATCTTTCCCCTGGTCCCATCTGCAGCAGGAAGATGAGCGTCTGCGTTTGGAGGCCCAGCGGGGAGGTCTGGAGCTGCAGGGACTTCAGACTCATGAGGTGCCCTGGCCTCAGGAGAGAGCCATGCTGCAACAAGAGGTCCGCCTCTTCCGACGCAACACCATCTTCTTCTACATGAAGCTAAGGTGGATCCTCATGCACTGGAGACTCGGCCGCAAGGACGACCCTGGAGAGGAGAGGGTGCACCCAGAGGTGAGTCAGAGGTTTGACAAGATATGCACGCGTGTAACATGAAGACAACAAGTAAGATAGTATCCATGCTGGTGGTAATAGAGTAAAGTCCGGTGGTGGGAAATAAAACCTCTCAGTGGAATCACTTAGAATGATCTGAAGATCACGGTGGGAAGATGGTGGGCTGTTCAATGGTCAGTGGGAAAGAGGGAATAACAGGAAAGATGATGGCTTTAAATAAACTGGCCAATCAACTTTCTGTCTGTGTTGTTTTAAGAAACTCGGCCAGATATGATGTCAGAATTTGTGAATGAGAAGAGCTCTGATAGTTTGGTAAAGCAGATATGATGGAGAGAATGAGGGAAGAAATTGCCAAAGCTTCATTTGAATTTGAGTTGTTGCAGCTGATTCTGGCGAGTTGACACTCTTCTTCTTAATAGTATTCCACATTGACATATATGCATATTTAGGATTGATCAAAAGTATTGTGATGTTAGAATACGTCAGTATGATGAGATGAGATAAAATAAGATAAACCTTTATTGATCCTCAACGGGGAAATTTGGTTGTATAGTCCGTACAGTATAGGTAGTATAGTCCATGGTTCCATTGGATACGTTGGATAGTAGATGAACTTCCAGGATGTATTTCCTCTTTTGTTGAAGAATTGTACAAATGGCTTTTAGATAGTGTGGCAAATGTCAGAGTACAGTAGTCCCGAGTACATGGGTGACATATAATTCAAGTTATTGCTCTTAAAACCAAAAATGTTGCAAATACACTACATCGTGCAGAACAATCCTAAATCCAGGAAGCAATAAAGCCTATCAGGTTGTGGTTTGAATCGGTCATTAGGAATGAGATGTAAAAACTGGCAACAAAGAAGTGACTCATCCTGAACCATGTCCAGTCCTGTACTTCCCACCAGGGTGCAGGACTGATTAATAGTCTGGTTAATTGGTTGCCAGGCTGATTGAGCGACTCCATTTGTTGTTCAGCTTGTTGGTTCAGAGGTCGATGCTTCACTTTTTCTTGTTATTTTCTTGTGTTTCAGTTGGTTAAACTGGCCAGCACTGTGAAGGCTTTTTCCTTGAATTGTCTGTTGACTGAGACACTACCCACCCAGTTCCACCTGTTCATACCAAACAAACTACTTACAGTATGTTGTTGTCCTAACCATAATAATAATAATAATACATTTTATTTATATAGCGCTTTACATGGTACTGAAAGACACTTTACAGTAAAACCAGCACATACACATAATCCCTTTGCTTTGTTGTGAAAAAATTACTTACTTTTTTCTTTTATCTTGGGTTTTGCACTTTTTATGTAATTCTATAATACTTTGTTTCAAATGAATTTATTTCTCTCGATTCTCATCAGTTTATTCATGATAATGTTGTCGTGAAACCTAATTTGCACTTACAGATGGTGCAGCAGTGAGGAGCCCACGTGTACCTTGCGGGATGGTTACCACCCGCCCTTGACATGTCATTGAATCCCAATGGAATGTTTTCTCAAGTTTATTTTTAAATCCCTTAATCACATTACAGTTTCAAAACGCTTCACAGTGCTCACATTTAGAAACAGTCAAATAAAATGATGCCTCTCAGTTTTATAAACTAGGTAAAAATGAGAAAGAATGGCCCAGTTCCAATGTCCTTCTCTGGACTCACAGTTTGTTGCTGGTTACTGATTAGTCTGCAGTTGCCCGCTGTGTAATAGTCCATCTTGACTTTTTAAAACTTTTCTGCACGTAAGTCTACAATTCTACTGACTTTCGTGAAGGAATTACCTTAATGTTCTGATTTTAAACGACACAAAAGAAATCTGAAATCATAAAAACACATACACACAAAAGGGGAAAAGCTGCAGAGAACAAGTTTACTTTCATTTATTCAACCTTTATACATCTCTGAATACTTAATACTTTTATTCTTTTTCAAATCCACACAATCCACAAGTTACATGTAATTGGCAGATGAAATGTATCTTTTGCAAACTCCTCTTAATTTTATTTATAGTATCAAATCATAACAAGAGTTATCTCGAGACACTTTACAGATAGAGTAGGTCTAGACCAAACTCTGTAGTTTACGAAGCCCCAACTATTACAGTGGTTGCCTCAAGAGCAAGCATTAGCAGTAGCTATTGCGACAGTGGCAAGGAAAAACTCCCTTTTTTGTTAGGAAGAAACCTCGGACAGACCCAGACTCTTGGTAGGCGGTGTCTGACGGCACCAGTTGGGGGAGTGGTGAATGGTGGCAATAATAGTCATAATAAAGATAGTGAAACAGTGATCACAATGGTAGTCGTAGTAGTTCATGTCATAGTAGGGTGCAGCAGGGCGTTACGGGGTGTAGTGTGGCACAGCAGCCTGGGTGGACGCGGTTGGACGCGGCAGGACGCAGTCGGTCACTGCGGGGAATCGCAGAGCGTAGCAGGGTGTAGTAAGTCCATAGTGTCAGCTGCACCCAGGACCCCGGTGTAGGTGCCACCCAATTCCAAGGCGATGTTATGGGTGAAGAAGAAGCAAAGGGACTCCGGGGAGAAAACTCCCCAGAGCTAGGTTAGTAACAGGCATTTCTGGGATTAAGATGCACACAAAAGGTAATAAACACACATGCAATTCAGGGGGATAGCGCAGGGTCAACAATGGTACGGCGCCCTTGGAGCAGTTTTGGGGTTCGGTTCTCTTTTGCATGGAGCTCTGTCAGAGCTCTGTTTGCATGTGGCTCTGTTTACGCAGCACAATTAGAGTAAAAATCAATTCTTAGATGACATTAAAACTTACACAAATAAAATAAAAGGGTAAAATGCTGAAATGGTCAAAAAAGAGCATCCAACCAGCATTAAATAAAATCTAAACACAAAATAAATAAAATCAGCCAAAGAATGCAGGTGATCCAACTTTTCCTATAATTCCCATCTCTGCGGACCATAACCTTGTCAAATATGTGTGGCTTACCAGTATCTCTTTAAAAATAAATAGAAACTTACCATAATTTATTTAGTATTTAATTACAAAAACAATCATTTTTGCATCAAGACTTAACAGTGGGTTCCTTTATTCCAAAGAAACCAAAACTAAATAGATGCGTGACTGTACACTTGTATGTATGAATGTGAATGTGACAGGTTGAGTGTGTGTATTAGCCCTGTGATGGACTAGTAAAAGACTGGAGACTCATCCAGGGTGTTTTTCTGCCTTCCGCCCATTGCATGCTGGGAAAGGCTCAGGGACTGTGAGCCTGAAAACAGAATGTGTTGGTGCAGAAAACATGAGTGCATGAATTAAAACACAGGCTTTTCATGGCCATATCATCTGTTCCAGTTTGAGAAGTTGGAGGGCATCCCAGAGCTGGGAGTGATAATGGAGCAGGCGGAGGGGGAGTCGGATCAAGACGACAGACTGTGTTTACCACAAACCCCAGGGGACGTCCCCGACCCGGGACCCATCATCCCCCTGATGTCACCTGATCGACACCTGCGGCATCAAAGACAGGTACTCAAACACATTTTATTAAGACAAATTTTAGAAAAACTCCAAACTCCAGTGACTCTGAGATTTTTAACCTAAACTGAACAGCATTATTTAACATCAGTAAAGTTTTTGGTTCATGAACCATGTTGGGGACATTCTAAAACACTTAACGTGAAAAAGCTTAACGTGGTTTAATGTACCTAAACAACGATCAATGATCACCAAATTTCTCATGGCCATATCTTGTCATGAACACTTAAGCCTGTCAAAAATACTAAACCGAAATCCAACGATTATAGAAGTTATCTCACATTAACGTTTTCTTCTTCATTGGTGCCTATGGCGAGGAAAAAGCTTAACGTGGTTTAGTGTACCTAAACAATGATCAATGATTACCAAATTTCTCTCTCATATTGCTCATCATAACTACTGAAAACTGTCAAAAAATCTAACCCAAAGTCCAATTACTATGGGCGTTATCTGACATTAAGCGTTTCTGCTTCATTAGAGCCTATTGTAATGAAAAAGCTTAAAGTGCCCATATTATGAAAAAATCACTTTTTCTGGGATTTGGGGTGTTATTTTGTGTCTCTGGTACTTCCACACGCATACAAACTTTGAAAAAAAAAAACATCCATGCTGTTTTGAGTGAGATACGGGTTTCTGAATGTGTTCTGCCTTCAGTCTCCGGGTGAGCTGTTCAAAATCTGCACGGCTTTCTATGTCACTAGTCAAGATGAGGGGCCTAGGGGGCTAACCGTTAGCGTTCTCAATGGCAAAACACTGCTACAAAACACACAAATTCACCCTAATCTACAAAATAAATTGTATAGAACTACTTACATGTCCATGTTCTGCAAGTATTCCACGCAAAGTTGGAAGTGCGCCCTCGTTTAGAAGAAGTCTCCCGGCTAATCCTGCCTTGTACAGGCTGAAGTTGGAGCTAGCTCATGTAATCCTTACCTAGCTACTGCGCATGTGCGACTGACAACAGAGATGTTACAGAAGTTAAGAGGTCTCACTCTGTAGCTAAAACAGAAACCTGACAGCATGTGAAAGGAGGAGCTGCAGCAATGTGCAGTAGAACAAAAATATGGTGTTTTTTGAAAATTAAACCATGTAAACCTATTCTGGTATAACCTCAAAATACAATTATGAACCTGAAAATGAGCATAATATGGCCACTTTAACGTGGTTTAATGTACCTAAACAACGATCAATCATCACAAAATTTCTCTCTCATATTGCTCATCATAACCACTGAAAACTGTCAAAAAATCTAACCCAAAGTCAATTATTATGGACGTTATCTGACATTAAGCGTTTCTGCTTCACATTTTCAGCAGGGCAGCGGAGCGGCTGTGGGTTGACTCTCCATGGTTCTCATGGGTTTTATAAGTCCTAACGTGAAAAAGCTTAACGTGATTAATGTACCTAAACACTGATCAATCATCACAAAACTTCTCTCTCATATTGCTCCTCATAACCACTGAAAACTGTCAAAAAATTGAACCCAAAGTCCAATTATTATGGACGTTATCTGACATTTCTGACGTTTCTGCATCATTAAGGCTATTGTAAGGAAAAAGCTTAACGTGAAAAAGCTTAATGTGGTTTAATGTACCTAAACAGCGATCAATCATCACCAATTTTTTCTCTCATATTGCTTTGATATGAGAGCGAAATTTGGGGATGATTGATCGTTGTTTAGGTACATTAAACCACGTTAAGCTTTTTCCTCGCCATAGGCACCAATGAAGAAGAAAACGTTAACGTAAGAGAATTTCTATAATCGTTGGATTTCGGTTTAGTTTTTTTGACAGGCTTAAGTGTTCATGAGAAGATATGGCCATGAGAAATTTGGTGATCATTGATCATTGTTTAGATACATTAAACTATGTTAAGCTTTTTCATCTTATGCGTTTTAGAATGTCCCCTACAGGGGAGATGGTACAGACTGACTGAGGACATTCCCCCAAAACCTCATACAAATATACAAATCATACATACAATCATACAATACATTTTTAAATATCTGGCTAATCCATTGACCCTGGATATGTGGGTCCCCTGGGATAAAGACTAGATCAGCATGAGCATTAGTCCAGAATTCTAATTACACTTCCTTCCTTACAGTCCTAGGGCCCTATCTTGCACCCGGCGCAGCACGCCGCAAAGCCCGACGCAAGTGTCTTTGCTATTTTAAGACCGTCCAGCGCCCACTTCGTTTAAATAGCAAATGCACCTGCGTCCATCTTTGTGCCCATGGGCGTGCTGGTCTAACAGGGGGTGTGTTCAGGTGAATTCATGACATATTGCTATCTTGAGGCAGCGGGAAGTGATTGCGCCATTGACCAACAAAAACCTGGTCTAAAGTCAATAGCGCAGCATTTCATTGTTATTTTAACAGCGCTTTAGTAAAATGCGCCTAGGCTTATGCACAGCGCACACACTATGCTTGTTACACACACAGGGAAGTGCAGCAGCACACAAACATGCAAAAGATTACACATAAAAATATTACGGTGCAAATCCTCCATCATAATAGCAATGCGCCAAGGTACAAACGCACCTGGCTTTTAAAGGGAATGGGAGATGACACTCTAATTGGTTTATTGCATGTTACGCCCAAAACACACCTATGAATTAATGAAGACACTAAGTACAAACCTTTTTTCCGCCGTCAAACTAGCAAAAGTGGATTTGGACACGCCCTAAACACACCTGCACTATGCGCTTCATGCTTTGCGCTTAGATCGTTAAAATAGGGCCCCTAGTCTTTGACCGAATTAGTAAATTGCAACTCCAGTGACTGTCTATTTTTGGTTTTTAAATTTTTAATAATGGGGAATGGAGTCTCAGGCATCCCAGGCTCATGATACATTAAATTAAATACTTTAAATTAAAGTAAATACATCAGACTTAATCAAAGATTTCATATTCATTTAATTTTTTTAAATATTTTTCTCTAACAGCAATGTCATGGCAGCGTTCAAGGTTTATTATTAAGCTTTATTGTCATTTCACAGTACAGGATTGAACAATTTATTTAACCCCTCCATACTACACACATAGAAAATGGATAAATAAGAATATTACAATAGAAAAATAAATAGGTAAAATACAATAGAAACACTTCAGTAATACTAGTAGCAAGGAACAATACTATACTATTTACAAAAAATAAATGATACAGTTCCAAATATACACATATACAGTAAATACACACACATAAAGTTTTTTTTTATATTTAATTATAATGTTGTAGTGCAAAGAAATGAACAAGTTGTTGTATTGAGTGAGTTTGGACATTTAGCTCAGCCTTTAATTATTTCTCTCGTTCATTTTCATTGTGTTCAAATGAATGTTTGGCAGCCTGTTTGGCACAGTATGCAGATGAGCTCTTTGGCCTAGTTAAAATCCATAATTATTTTTGAGTACACCCAGTTTCATGCTTATTGTTCAAACAAAAACATTGACTCTCAGTTACATGCAAAGAGGACAGAAGGAGCTTCTATTCTTCAGGCTGTCGAATGTTTCAGAGGAGATTTCACCCAGACATAGCGTGTGTTGAGATCTGCTTTCAGTATGTCTAGCAACCACTTTGCCCTTCTGTAAAACTAAAGAAAGTACGTAAGCATTTTGTGTTGGATGCATTATTAAGCAGCTCCCTAAGTGCTCTACTTTGTCTCTGTGTTTTGATTTTTCCACAACATCATAAAAATGGTTTGTACAGTGATCTGACATTGTTGCTTTACTCTGTGAGCAGTTTTTCAGTTTTTTTAACAAGCATGCCCAGTAGACTATATTATACTTTATGTATGAGAGCAGAAATGCAGACTTGCTTTAGTAAGCATTTGAACTCATGGCTACTACAGCAGAGCAGATGATAATTCCTGCAGCCAGAGTGAGATAATATAATGTTAAGCCATAGAGAGATCATTGAAAGTTTTAAGTAAAGACTTGGACATGATTTAGAAAGTTTGGCAGCTTGGTAAGGTAAAAATCCTGATTCAGTCCCTCTGGTGTTGCCGGTGCTTAAGTATGTATACATACTGTAAACACTGTAGATCAGATGTTTTTTTTCACAGTGGTTGTTATTTTATCACATTTAGTGTAGGAAACTCAGTATATTTGCATACTGTAAAATAGTGTTACTCCAAATGGTTACATAAGGACTTCACAATGACATAACCGTTCTCAAATGAGCTTGAAATATCTGGAACAGCTCTTTCAATGGCGAAATTCATTTTTAGCAGAGATATTTATTTAGCTGGGCAGCGCACTGTTTGGCACTGTCACCTTACTGCAAGAGGGTCCTAAATTGGACCTGACTGGGACCTTCTGTGTCACAGCTAACACATGGTGGGTGGCATGTGAATTATTAAAAAAATACTTGTGTCACTGCATCTTGCCAAAGCTCCTGAATGTTGATGGCTGCTAGTTGCAGAAGATAAAAAAAATCCCAATGGGAAAAGATACAAAAATGTCATTATAGCATCTTGATGGCATTAGCTTTTGTTTGTAGAAAAATTAGACATATTCCCTGTGAAAATTAATACAGGCCATGTGTGGCTTTTAGCCTAATCATAGTGGTATAGTAGTAGCGTGTATTGCTACAAGTAATGCCCTTAAATTTAAGGTGCCCAGTGGACACTAGTGGCGCTAATGACCTATTTTTGATAGCAAAAGAAGACTGCTAGACGTTTGGGGTGTCCTGGTGGTCCTCTTTGTTAACCACACCATAATTTAAACTAATTCAGTTCGTTCTCTTCTTATTTTTAGTCACGTCTCTATTGTCCAAGACAGTTGTAAACAAACATGAATGTAAACAATTGAGGGTAAAGGTTAACAAATATTTTAAAATGTGCTTGGCAAATGATTTATTAAAAAGGAAAAACATTTAACATGCATTTTGGTGTGAAACACGTACAAGAAAACTCCACAGCTTTAACAAATTAAGCAAATTAGCTTGTAAGTTAGCTAGCTACCAAGCTGCATTACTGGTAGCAAACTGGTAGCTGGCAGGCCTGCTAGCTATAGTCATTTTAAAAGCAAACCTCTATCATTTTAGATCTAAATATTTTTTCATCAGGGAATCCATTCAATGAAAAATGATTTTCTGAATCTCATACTGTATGCAGAGGTCACGGCCCGAACAATCCGAAACTGACTAGACCAGAAAAAAATTTGGTTCTCTGTGACGTTTGCTGGAGGTGATGTAATGTAGCGTTTTATGTGGAGTGAGCACTGCGCCAAACTCAGTTTAATAAAATAGCTTTTAAATGCTACATTGTTTGTCAGCATTGCAACATGTCATATTAGGAGGACATTTGGCCTTTTGTGCTCTGACTAATTTGGCATGCAGTTAACACAGTCATAATTTTGTTTTACTGTAAACTCAACTTCCGGAATTTGGAAGTTTTTCACGACTTTGGAAGAAGGACGTAACTCGAGTAACAGGCGAACCAGCTTCTCTGAATTTGGGGTTCCCCCACCTACCAAATCCCAATTTACCCTTGCTCATATGATGCATATTTAGATAGTCAACAGTAGAACAAAAAGGAAAAAAGTTAAGTCTATTGTGGTTGTATCTGCTCACAGGAAAAATTATTGATGCAAATTCCACTTTTTTTCTTGTTATACTGGATTGAAGTGCACTGTCGTTTTAGCACCTGAGCTCATGTCGAGTTCCCACCCGAGGCTGGCAGAGCCGGCGGCGCTGTAGTGAGGTGATGTAACTCACAGACTCTTTTGTGGTTCACTGCCTCCTGGCAAGACCGGAAGTCTCTCCACAGCAGGACCACTAGAAAACAGCTCTCCACACACCTCTCTGAGCAGGAAAACATGCTTTTCTCTTAACTGTCTCAAACCCCTGCATCATAATTGGAATAAAATAAATCCGTAGTTGTCCAACAGGTGCAGTTTTAATTACTGCTCTACTCAGAGGTTCCTGAGGGATTTCACTTAATTTCGAGTTAGGATTTTTGAGTGCAACCTTATATTTACACCCATCCATATGTACTAATTTTAATGCTTTAATGGCAGGAGTCAAGGAATTATAGATGGCAAAGGACCAGGATAAAAAAAAAGAATAGAAGAGAGATGGAGAGGTTCAAGTCAAATTGATCTATAAAGCACTTATGAAGCAGATTTGTCCCAAAGAGCTAGAGAGAAACAGAAGACACGGATAAAAACAAGAGACAAGCCCATCAAGATAAGGACAGAACTTGCTGAACTTGCCATGTTCATGTGTGTCTGAGTGAGTTGGTTTAACCTTTTTCTAAATTATTGTTTTGTCTGAATCCTCTCTGGACAGTTTGGGGAGAACCGGCAAGTGCTGCAGGCCCTGCGGACGCTGCTGGAAGAGTTTCGAGACGAGCTGCGGGAGGAGGAGATGCGGCGATGCCAACTGCAGCAGTCCTATGCCAATGACAAAGCCGCCTGGGAGGTCAAGTGGGCAGAGATGAAGTGCCAGTTCGCCCAGGTACAGATGGCGTCTCAGCACCCACCTTAAAGGGACAGGACACAATCTGGTGTAGAACTAGCGGTGCATTCAATAAGCAGCGAGGTGACAGTAAACATACCACTCATGGCAAAGCGCTAACAAGTCAAAAACAACAAATCTTTTTAGTTTTTTAACTACGCCCCCCTGGGCCAATCAGTGTCTTTTTTTTAAAGTGCAGAGATGAAATTAAGTAAGTGACAAACAAATTGACAGAATCCAATTTATAATCACCCCTCAACAATTAAATTAAAAGAGAAAGGACAGCTTCTTATAAGACAAGAAAATGGTTAATCACCTGCCTGGCCCTGTGTAATGAGTATATTCTGTCACTGTGAAAACTATTATGATTAATTCAGCCTTGTGCCTAGTTATTCAATGTTCCTCTAAATATTTCTTAGTGAACTCAAAACAGCCGTAAAGTGCTCTCTTATATTCCTAATGGGAGTATCTTCATCTCAGCTGATATGAGTACATGAAAGTTGATATCAGAGATTTAGTGGGGGGCTACGGATTTTTGTGTCAATATCAAAAATATTTCAATTCGCCATTGCAGTAAAGGCCTCCCAAGATTAGAATTGTTCTTCCTTTCTCCCAAACTGTTCTTATAAAAGAGCATTGTAGGAGACTTAAACTCTTCGTTGACACCCAGGAAAATAACTTATTTAAGGGTTTCTTTCAATCCCAGTGAAAATTGGTGCAGTCTGTGTTGCTTTCAGCCGGTACATCTCAGTGTTCTTGAATCTGATTCATGGGGGGACAGATGTATTGCCATCGGCCACAGTGTCTTTTTTGATACTCCCTCATGGGGGCAACAAAGTGGGAAATTTTCGAAGTCTACACCTAGTGGCTTTAAATAGGTATAGAGTGTTTTTGCTGTATGTAGTTGGACATCATGACTAGACGACAGTGGTTGAAAAATACATTTACTCAAGTACTGTACTTAAATGAATAGTTCACCAAAACACAATATAAATTGTATATAGTACTCACCTCCCTAGGATCTCTATGGTCCCAGAAAAAAGTTTTTTTATCGAATGGCATTAAGGAGAGCAGAGCACCCAAATAATACAAGCATATCAGTGCAAACACACTTCAACAGATGCCGAACGAAAGATAGCAAAAATGTTATAAATTGTCCGAAAAACTTTCTGAAAATTCCTATGCAACATTATCCAAGTATTCATTCGTGGGCGCATAGAAATCCAAACACAACTATGCCTGCTAAACTGTTGCTAAACAAAGCATGTCCAGATTATGCACACAACAAAATGCTTTGTTTAAATGCTATTTTTACTTGTAGCTGAGTATTTATACCCTGTTGTATTGCTACTTTTACATAAGTAAAAATAGAGTACTTCCACCACTGCTATAGACATATCTGTTGTTAAACGCTTAGTATCCTGACAATTCTACCGAGCACATTCTAGTTGGGTCGTGTTTGAATTTCATGGTAGACAAAAAGATCAGTACTCTGTTTGCAGTAAGGGCAACTGCATTTGTAGGAAAGGTACAACAGTGTGGCACAGAGGGATATTGAATCCACAATGTTTTGTGGTACAGTTGGAGCCTCACTGTCCACTGTGTCTGATTTCAACTTGAGATTTTCTTTCCCTTTGAGAGGCAGAGCACGATCAGGACAGGTGGCCAACAATGTGGAAAAAACAACTTGCAATCAATTTGAGGATATTGAATATGTTGTTTCCGGGAGACAGTATTGGAAGATCAAATTTGAAACCCACAGTGGCAGAGCAGTGTCTTTTCCCAGCTATATCTGTTAAAAAGTAAACTGCAGCTTTGGGAACCAATTAAGCAGTTTGATTTATAGGAGTGAGATTATCTTTTTAACTCTCATGCTCTTAATCTGAACAGCTTTAACTTGGTTCATATCCTTTCTCAGAGCAGAGGTCGATGAGGGCCTCAACAGTAACGAATTTACTTAAATTTTCTTCTGATAACATCATTTGAAGTTTTTTTCTTGCTCCACTGTGCTTTGTCCTAATTAAGACTTAAGAAATATGCCCTTAAACTGCTGGTTTTTAATCATGATTATTACATAGCCCAGCAGAGCAGAGCAGAGCAGAAATTAAAATTACATACCCTCACCTGTGTATTTATATGTATAAGATTTATAAGATTATTTTTTGAGGTATTAATATCAGGCTGGTTCATGTTTCATACTCTGGTTTGGTCACTGGCACTGCGTCAAGCCTCCTAAATAACTGTCTATATATATTGTCTAACATCTTGGCTCTTAGCATTCAGTCAGCAGCTATTACTGTACATGTCATCCTCTCCAGTATGTAATCAGACAGTTTTCAAGCACTATATAAAAGTATACAAGACAAACATTTGTGAATGGGAGTTATGTAAGCTGATGTTTCAAGGCAGCCTTGACTTGTTCTTCACACAGCTCCAGTACTGCAGACTCTGGTTTGTACCATTATGTTGAGGGGTCAAAGCCCGTCTGAAGATTACAACGCTCTGTTCTTCCAGAGTTCTCTCTGTTGCTCTGCAGCTTTGAAGATTTCTGCAGTGCATCTGAATTCTCGGTTCATGTCCTTCCACTAGTGAGTGGTTTAAAATATAAATTTGGGAGGGCAGCCCGCGCTCAAGTTTCAACTCTGTGTCTCTGTCGGCTACAAAACATCTACTTTATGATACCTTTTCCTAATCTCATTGTGTTTTTCTTTTTGAATAGGAGAAATTGTGCACATTATGGTTTAATATTTTAAGACATGATTTTACAACTCTGGAAATCTATCACGGCGGCAATTATTTTATCTTTTGTCACAACAATTGCTAATTAAACAGTAGAAAAATGCCATTCTGATTACAAGTTGATCTACCAGGAATGTGTGCTTGCATGTATTTGATTGGCCAGCGCAGCGCCTTGCAGCAAAAATTGAAGCGTTTCAGCAAATATTGAAGCAGGTTAAATCTTTTAAACCCCCGCTGCGCCGCTGGACTAGTCTCAGTTGGTCTTATTTCAGCTGTTTGTCTAAATAAACAGTCCTAGTGAGCCATTTCCTCATTAGCTTGTTCATAAATTGTGTTTAATTTGGTATCATGAGGAGGCTATACAGAATAATAAGATATAAAATGTTTGTCATTTCTTTAATCTGCTTTGACACTCATTTATTATTTAGTAGCTGTATGAGCACTGGACTTTTACTGTTTTCAGTGATTTTTAATCATTCTTTATTTTATTAAACTCAGTGACCAAAAAATAGAGTATCAAAAAGTAAAGAGCGAAAGATTGTTTGTTCGTATGTCATGTACAATATCTCAGACACTACTGTTTGGATTTTTACAAAACTTGAGAGAAATGATTCATCTCACTGCTTTAAAAAACATATTGATCCATCGGGAGGACAAAACAAAAACAGGGCAAAAACAAGTTTGGCAGAGGCTATTTCGTTTTTTCAAACAACAGCAGAGGTTCATCCAAAAAACATATTTTCTCGCTTACCTCCTGCGTTATGTTGGTTTTATTTGCCCAGGTCTAGACAATTATACCTCCACACCAACGAAGTAATTTTGCATTAAAATATTGGACAGCAGCACCAGAAAACATGAAACAGTATCCTAGTTACTGTGTATAATCAACAAACCTTACTGCAAACAGTTTTCATAGGGACTATTTCTTCAATCAATAGTAGTTCTAATAAAAATTGGGTTGTAATTTGGGTGAATGAACTCATTAAGTGGAACCATGTTAATTATTGCTGTGCTGCTAATAATTGGTGCTGCCTAATAACGCTGCCTTTTCTTTGTCTTCATCATTTCTTTGTATATATATACTGTACAGCATAATAAAGACTTGATAATGACTAATCAACCCAACATCCCTGTATCTTTGTTCTTTGACCAGTTGGAGGAGAAGGCTCAAGGCGAGGTGCGAGGTGAAGCTCAGATAGGTGATGAAGAGGAACCTGCCGAAGACCCCGAGTGGGCCATAAAACTGGAACGTGAGGAGCACAGGCGTCTGCTGGCCGACAGCCACAGCACCTCCCTGGACCTACGCTGGAAGCTGCAGCACGGAGAGAAGAGGTGGAGCCGCGAGAGGGGCGACCTGCTGGAGCGCTTCGACCAAGAGCGGCAGGAGTGGGACGGCAGCATGAGGGAGCTCCACCGCAAGATGGAGAGGGTGAGAGACAGGAGGAGTTGGGAAGAGACAGAGAAAAGTGAAGAGAGTTTTAGTAGAAAAACGAAGAGAAGGAAGGACAGGGCTGAACATATAAGAGGTAGAGAAAGAGATGCAGAGAAAAAAGAATAAGAAAGAGAGGGTTAAAGTCAAGTCAGGCTCATAGATATTTGATTAGTCAGTCAGTAGAAAATTAATCAACAGTTTTTGACAAAACAATCACCACAGGGTCAATTTAGTAGCTGTTCTAGAGTCTCCGATCATATTACACAATCTTCATCCATCAGCAGATGGAGTTTGCCCAGTTGTCTAGTTGCAGCCTTGAATCCACTTTAAGCTAAACTGCTCAAACTAGAAAAACCCACCACAGCTTTAAGATCTGAAGCCTTTGCTTGTAACGCTGTGTGTCTGTGTGTGTGTGTGTGTGTGTGTGTGTGTGTGTGTGTGTGTGTGTGTGTGTGTGTGTGTGTGTGCGTGCGTGCGCGCGCGCGTGCGAGCGAGCGAGAGAGAGAGAGAGGCAAAGCACCCAAGGCGATTATCTTCTCTATTGTTTGGTACTTTAGAATAGTCAAGGCTAGATACAATAAATACTCAGGATAACTGAATAATTGATGTCCTTTGTGAGATTTAATTAGACCAACTGCAGTGTCTCATCTCGCTTGTGTGTGATGTTCAGGGCAGGAGATAGAAACAATAGCTGGTTAATATGATATAAGTGTGAGAGTATTAACATATACAGCAGGGAGTGGAAAAATAAACTCTGAAAACAGCAAAAAACAACTGCTGATGCACCCGCTAAATGTAGAGACACAGAGTAGGAAGCAGAGATGCATCATTCAGCAATGCATAAACAATGTTGAAAATGAATTTTTATTAATTCTTAAATATCTATCAGTATTGGCTACATAAATGCAGTATCAGTCAGCCTGTAATATTTAAACCCATTAACAAACAAAAAGCATTTTAGATTTATTGATGTCTTTAAGTGTAAACAATTTAAATAATAAAAAATAGACATGTAAACTTAAACTGTAAAGTAAATTCTCTGACTGCTCCCCTCATATCTGTTTGTATTCTTCATGCAGATGCAGAGAGAGCTGAACACCCGGCGAGGTGAGGGCATCGACATCAAAGATGGTGGCTCGGATCACAGAGGTGTTTTCTCTCCTCAGGACAGTCCCTGCAACGCCCCCCGGTCGCCACGCTCCCCCTGTACGTCCACCCCTATCCCTGCCCCCCCCATGCGCTCCCACTCTGACTCTGAAGCCATGCTGGAGGAGCATGGGGCTGCGCTGAGGCTGAAAGGCCCAACGGAGAACCTGTTCCTGGACGCACTGTCCCTGGACCCCCTCAGCGGCCTGGAGGTCCCTCCACCCTCCAGACTGGAGGGGGAGAAGAGGTTCCCCTGCATGAAGGAGGTAACACATACATCAGCCACATCAAGACAACTCACCTTTAATGTAGTGCTTTAAATCACATAAAACCAGTTTGCACCAAGGAGGATGAGCTTTGAACAGCAGCACGAAAATGTGGGTGTGATGGAAATAAGAGTAGCTGCAGCAATTTGAATACATCACTTTGAGCTTTCATAAGTTATATATTGCTCTTGAGCCATTATGTAACAGTCATAATGGGCATTTTTCACTGTTTTGTGACATTTTATAGACTTTTTGATTGATTGATTGATTGAAACTTATTTCGAACATGTAAAAGAAAACAGAAAACCAGGTCAAACAGAAAAATAGTAATATAGATAGCATAGTATAGATACATACATACATACATACATACATATATACACACACACACACACACACACACACACACACACATAAATACATACATACATAATGATTAATGAATTAGTCCAGAAGGAGTGGAGACAATTTCATTAGGTCAAACCACTCAATAAACTGATAGTGGTGTTCAAATGGCGCCAGAACGCTATCATACTTTGTTTTAATTTTGTTTTATAGAAGGTACCCCCGTTTTCATATGACAGATATATTCACTCATTTTAGTTTTTACTGCCTATTAATCATCTTACATTGAACTCTTTTCCACATGATTTAACTATTGTATCTGTTGTGTTTCAGGCCCTGAATGAGATTTCGGAAAGAGAACTTGATCCTGCGACCCCAGAGGACGAGATGGGTGGTGGGAGTCTGTTCAGGTAACCTCATGAAAAAGCTTCAAGTCAAACTGAGTTCAAAGAGTGTTTCAACTGTTCTGTAACAGCTGCTGCGTTTTAATAGATGTCAACAGTAAATACACCACCAAGAACTGGTCTGACTGACTGCAGATTATTCAACCTCCTGCAGCATTTTTGTTGCTCATACATACACATCGATCCCTTGCCACTGATTCTATTAACTGTTTCTTGAAGTGACAGTGAGTTTTCCCCTGGTGATTTTTCTGTGAAAGTTTCTGTTAAGGCGAGAAGGTGATCGAGCTCACTGTGCTGTTAAATAATTCAGACAGTTAAACATTGAAAAGCATTAAGTTGCTTTTAAAAAAAATACACCCATATTTAGGATTTGTTTTCTGCAGTGGGAACATAAAGGAGATGAGATCACGATTGGGTTGGGATTTTTTTTGTAATGTTTGGTTTCATTGTCCCAGCTGAAGTTAATGTTAATGAACTGTGTGTTTGTGTGTCCTGTCCAGAGCTAAGTCTGTGTGCTCCATGAGTGACTTCCAGCGGTTAATGGACAGCTCGCCGTTCCTCCCTGACAAGACTCGCCACGGTGATCTGGGCCAAGACGACGTCACCCCGCCTTTGTCCCCAGACGACCTCAAGTACATTGAGGAGTTCAATAATAAGGGCTGGGACTTCCCATCATCCGCCTCTGGCCCGGATCTTGCCCGGAACGTGTGGACAGACAAACCCCCCGAGGCCCGGGGAGGAGAGCTTGTTCTTGAACCATTTCAGCCAGCGTCCTGGTTCCTCACCACCAGCGCCACCCTGACCACCAGCACCCTGAGCAGCCCTGAGCACTGCCACAAGTCCCCGCTGAGGGGCAACGGAGCAGGGGAGGCAGGGGTGGGAGTGGAGCACTATGGTCATCACATGCCCCATAGCCCCACCAGATCTGGGGCAGCTGAGTGCCCTACTTCCCAAGACCCGGACTTCCTGTACGCCAAAGGGACCAAAGCCAGGGGCGGAGGAGAGGCTGGGGTGGGAGCCACCGGGTCAGATGAGGTGTTCAGCAGTGGGAGGTGGGCATGTGGGCTCCTGGAGGGTGGGGGGTTGAGGACTTCTCCTAGCCAGTCTCCTATCTGCCCCACTGTGGGCTACACTTCCTCTCTGGAGCTTCAGCTCTCCAGAAACATGAGTGACGACATGAAGGAGGTGGCCATCTCTGTGAGGAACGCCATCCGTTCTCCGCCAGGGCCCATCATCCGAGACACCGCCTGCCAGACCAACGGATTCACCACGCGAGGTACTCAGACCACCCAGACCATCAGTGTGGGTCTACAAACGGACCTGTTGAGGAACCTGACCAGCAGCCCCCACCGCTGCCTCACCCCAAAAGGCAGCGGCACACCTATTTCTTCCCCGTCACGCAGCCTGAGGAAGGTTCAGTACTCTCCTGTCGTCCAGAGTAAGTTTGAGCGACCCTGCTGCTCGCCAAAGTACGGCTCACCCAAGCTTCAGCGCAAACTGTCCACATCCAACAAGGCTGAGCTACCCAACACGAACCGCGCTCCCACCCCCACCACACCGCAGAAGGGCAACAGCGAGTCAGCGTGGGCCCGCTCCACCACCACTCGCGACAGCCCCGTCCATACCACCATCAACGACGGCCTCTCCAGCCTCTTCAACATCATCGACCACACCCCCGTGGCCTATGACTCCATGCAGAAGTTCAACAAGTCCCCCAGTCGCTCTCGCCCCACCCCTCCCTCCACCACCGAGCCCAGCCCTGCTCACGGGGCTCTCGCCACAGACCCCAGGACTGAGTGCTTGCGGATTGCTCGCGGGCGCTCACCCAGCCCCGTGCAGCTGATAGTGGAGACGCAGGGGGACAGAAACCCAGAGGTGGTGAGCATACGGCAGGACCTGTCGGCCCCGCCGGGCTACACGCTGGCTGAAAACACAGCCCGCATCCTTAATAAGAAGCTGCAGGAGCAGAGCTTTAGAGAGGAGAGGAGGCTGCAGGCTGGAGGACAGAGCAGTCACAGCAGAGACAGCAGCAGGCAGGCCGACTCAGACAGAGGACAGTCTGGATGTATGGAGGTAAATATACAGACGCACTGGATTCATCGCTTCATCATTCATTTGCTCTGGGGCCCATGTTTTATGATGCAAAAATATTTATGACTTTGCCTTGGATTTTCCTTATTATGAAGATAAACTTTAAGGCATCTGTGGTTAGAGAAAAAGCTTATCAACTACGTTATAATATCACTAAAATGTTGCTTTTTTCTCAGATCGAAAGCACTGACTGATGCAATGGTAATGTCAAAATATTCGACCCTCTTCAAAAATACTGAACTTTCCTTCATGGTTTCTTCTTCTTCTGTACTTTCTTCTTCACTGTAATGGCTTTCTTGTAGTTTTAGTTTCTGTGCTTTAACTTTCACTAAGGCCCGACCGAAACCTGATTTATGTGTCTGATGACTGGAGAAGTAAAACTTAATGATCTCACTGTAATGATGTGAGTGAGATCACATTTACAAAGTTACATAATTAATCATTATCAGCAACTCTCCAATTAAATGTTCAACCAGAATTTTAATTGGTTCCAGTTTTCAAAGCAATTTGTTTTCCCCTTAACCAAATTAAACCAAGAAAAGTGATGAAATCAGTGACACGTCGGTCGGGCCCTCTTCACCACCCATTCAGCTGACCTGTGGGAAAAAATAAAAGACAGACAGAAAACCGTCTTTCTGGTCATGTTTAAATGATGAAACAGAAAGAAAAATGCATTCAGTTTGCTGTATGTACTGGCAGGCCTCTACAGATTAGAACTTCTGAAAGGTTTTAAGATGAACATTAAAACAATGTACCAAAAGACGTATTGTATATGTGAAACCATAACATGAACAGTGGGATCAGCATAATCCCACATATGGTGATTAATATGTCCACTAACATAAAGGATTCACCAGCTGCTGCTCACTGATCTGCAGAACAGACAGAGTAAGATTAGAGTATATGTGATTTTATGGATGATAGTGAAGTGTGTGGTTTCCTTCACTAAGAGATGCCTTCTGTGGTTGACGGTCACAGCTCTAACAAAGCAGAATAATGGATTGCGCTGGTTCTTAAGCCCGCAATATGTATAGACATCAATATGGATCATATATTGCTGTTTTTTGTGTGCTTGTAATGGATACATAAAGACAGAGAAGTCATTTTCCACATTAAATTACTTGAACAATTGATCAGTTATCAATATTGTTATTTACCAATTTTCTGTCAATCGACTAATCAATTAATTGACTAATCATTTTAGCTGTAGAGGAAATTTAGGTTCTTGTTCAAACCAATTTAAATTTCTACTAGATATGTTTTGTGATATAGCAAAATTTAATCAAGAAACCATTATTAGATTTAGCTTTAGATTTTGTCCACACGTACACGGGTATTTTTTTAAACGTAGCTTTTTCTATGCGTTTTGGCCTTTCGTCCATACGCAAACTGCGTTTTAGGCCACTGAAAACAGATCTTTTAGAAAACTCCTTCCAGGGTGAAGATTTTCAGAAACTTTGTTTTCAGTGTTTCATTGTTTTTGGCTTTTAACATCAGAGTGTGCACCGTTATGCCCTTTGTGAGGTGTCACAAATAAGGTAGTCTATATCGACAACATTTCATTTACGGGATTGTTCCGGAGCTGCCGGAGGTTCCGACAGATGTCCCTCATTTTCGGCCGGATGTCCGTCACCTTCCGCCTTCTCTGTGTTGGCATTTTAAACTCCGGTCGATTTATGAGGACTATGGTTAACTGCTCCTCAGATCTCTGCAGGGTAAATCCAGACAGCTAGCTAGACTCTCTGTCCAATCTGAGTTTTCTTTCGCACGACTAAAACGTCCTTTAAACGTACATGTTCCACCAAAACAAGTTCTTTCCCGAGGCTATTTTGCAGAAGCACCGTTGCTCCGTCCAGCGCCTAGCACCACCCACGACGATTGTGATTGGTTTAAAGAAATGACCAGAGCACATTTTTCTCCTATCCCAGAATGCTGTGTGGACTAGCCAGACCTTCCTCCGCTGTGTGGAGATAGGTCTGACCGCTAACAGGACTTTAAAAAAATTCACGCATAAATATACAGTTACTCTTCCACTATATTGAGAAACAGAGGTATCTGAATTTGCTACAAAGCGATTGATGCGCAATTACAGCCAGGTAGCCTTCCAGTTATAGCTTTTTTCAAGCCAACATGGCTTCAAGGTTGTGAGGTTAAGGTTATATAGCCACCTGTTGGTTTGGCATGCTCAGTGCTTCAATTGTGTTACATTTTCATTTGGACAGAGATTTTTTTAAACAGAGCTTGTGTGGATGGGAGTTTTTTTAAATGGAGGAGGAAAAAACTAACCGTGAACGTGTGGACAGGGCCTAAACAACCAGACTTTAATTTTTGCTTTTAGCTAACCCAGTGAATTACAGCTGCAGCGATTGTTTTTGGATCATTCAATTAATCGTCCAAAAAAATAACGACCCACGAGTCTTCACGTTGTTTGCTGTGTTTGACCAATGGTAACACAATATACCGTGATACAGTACAAAACTGAGAAAAACAGCAAATTCTCACATTTGATAGCCTGAAAGCAGCAAAGTTTGGCATATTTGTTTAAATAAATGACAAATGATTATCAAAATTGTTGTTAATTTTCTGTTGATCAATGTTTCAGCAGTACAGTGAATGAAATACCTGTCAAATCAAGGTACTTCATTACATTGCACAGGAGCAGTCCTGCTCATTGATCTGCAACAGTGCCTGCAGTGACCTAATATAACCTAAGTATTAAAGAGTTAGCTTCGTCAGTAGAAACAGTGTTGAAAAATCTCTCCAGGTAGACAAAACCGTTATTGTGGTGTAAATTGGCATATCACCCAACCCTAGTGTGGTTTATTTGTAGCCGTTCATATTGAATGTTTGGTTATCTCCAACACCGACATCCGACTGGCCTGTGTGTATCTACATCAAGGTCACCGTCCCAGTTGTGTTTTTTTCCAGGTCTAAAGTGAATGGGTGTGTGTTTACTGCTTTCTGTGTGGACTGCACAGCCACCTTATTTCTTCTGGTAAACCTCTCTTTGATATGCCAGAATTATCAAAATTCTTCTTTGCCCGAATATACCTATTAACATTTCCCACTCTATCTTCCCTCCTCCCCCCCTCTCTCCTCCCCTCTGGGCTTTATCTCTCCCTCCTCCTCCCTGTCCGCTGTGCTCTGATCCAGAACCAAACTGTCATACTAACAACTCCTTGGGGACTTTAACTCAGCTTGTCTCCGTGATGTAAGTTCCTCTTCCTCCTCCTCTTCTTCTACGAACCTTTGGCGGTGGGTTCACCAGCCACACGGACCTCTCACCTCACGCCCTGCAGACCCCACCCCTCCTCCTCCCCCTCCTTACCCTCTTCATTAATGCATGCTTCACAGGACGGCAGAGTGACAGTGTGTGAAGCCATCGGAGTGGTGTCAAAAGTTGTGCGACAGCTATGCATCTGTTTCTTCGTGTTAATGCATGCACACTCCGTTGTAGATCATCTGTTTTTTTAAAGGACCATAATGGTGTTTTTTTGCATGTTTTAGGCCATTAACCACATAAATCACATAAACTGATTTCCAATGTCATACCATACATTTTGAGATTATTAGATTTAAATACAATTTTCCACCAGTACGGTATGAAAATCAACTTTAGGAGACTAGCACAAGATTGGTTATCAATTACTAATTATTATTATAATTACTACAACAACTAATCTTCTTGTTATTGGCAGTACAGCTTCACTGAAATGAAAATATTCAAGATGATTACTTTAAACATGTTCTAGTGAGCTAATGTTAACCTATCCCAGAACCCGAAAGTCACACACAATTAAAAAAAAAAAAGAATATTTGGACAAATGTTAGGTAACGTTAAAGTTAGTTATTGTCAAACCCTGGCTTAAGACCGCTTACTTGCTAGCTTAGGTTAGGTAAACTAATACTCAGGGCAACTAAGTTACTGTGGGTAGCTAGCTGATAAAAACACAGCTAACGTTGACATTAGCCAGCTGGTGTTACCTGAGCTGACGTGTAAATGTTTATGACGAGCTAACGTAGGCCGCTAATTTTGGCTAATTAAGGCTAATTAAGGCTAGTTGGCTAGAGACAAACCTAAAAGACAAACAATAAGCGAGCATCAATATTCTGACAACAATAATGTGAGTTTCTCATGATCAAAACTCTGATGTGGGATTTTGCTATAAGCACTTAAAATCACAATGATGTTTCAGTACAATTCCTGCTCTCTACAATATATTAGTGTATGATGAAAACATTAGCTTTACAAAAAAAACTAAATTATCTGTACTGGAGTATGCATCTAAAGTTTCAGCAAGTTGATTGTCATACCACACAGAAGAAATTAAATGAAGATTGGCGGTAATGTAAAATATATATGATTTGACATTAATGGGATAGATCCTGCAATACAGCCAGTATGGTCCTTTAAAGCAAACTCAGTCCATCAGATTGTGTCTTGACTACTGATCATAAAACGTGAACAGTATACATGACACAAAAAAGACAACTCTTTTGGACATTTCACACATTCCTCAGTACAGGTTGTTTTTTGGGGGGCCTTGTGAAGCCCCAACAATATAATATCTAACATTGTGTTTCTACCAGGTCCTCCTCTTTTTGTCACCATGTGTGCGACTGGATGGACTGTGATGTTTTCACCCTTTTGTCCATACAGTGTTTTCTTTCCTCTTACAGTTCCCCTTAGCCATTTCCTCTCACACTAACAAGTCCTCCAAAAATACTGAAGAAGGCCGCTGCTAACACTCATCACTTTCTATACTCCGGGGTTGTGTTTGATGCCTGGTGAATATTAACCGCTTACTCTGGTCCATTTTGCATGCTTAAAGGGAAAATCCACCATCAGATACACTTCCACTGTTACAAATGTTATCAGCCTGTCGTTGCATTTTTATGATGAGTGCTGTAGTTAGTTTTCTGGTTTCTCAACATTCCTCGCCTACTTGCAATTCAGTTAGGGATTTCTTACATAGGCAAAATACCTTTGAAAAACCAAATTAGCAGGAAGAGTTTTCTGGACAGGAATTGAAAAACAAACACGACTAACAATCTGTCCTGTTTTAATAACTCTCCTTGATGATGAGTTTAAGTGCTGGAAGAGGCCTTGAGATTTGAGAGTCGACTTGCTTACAGTCAGAAGCAATCACATTATCTGTTTTAACAGTGTCAAAGGTTTTTTACGGTGGATTTCACTTTTAAGGTCGAGGCATTGACTGGGAAGTCAGAGTTGATGTTAAGCTGTTCACGTTGCTATCTTCAGCAGCCATTCCTGTGCACTGACTTCCTGTTCACATTACTGGTGCATGATCTGTGGCGTCGTGTCATCTGATGTATTAGCATCACATAGGAAATTGTAGTAACCCACAAGCCTCCCATTATACAACGACTTGTCTGTATTTCCGGTGTGTGTACACAATCCATCAGTTGTATTCAAAAACAAATTATTTATTGATGGAGACGCCGTCCCTCCGTCAATGTGACTTGTCCTGCCAGTTCATCAGGACTGCAGTTTGTGTAGCACATCACTCATTGGTGGGTGTATCTTTTCATCCATCTGACTTTTTCTTCAGTTCATACTCTCACACCACCACAGCCTCACTGCCACTGCCGTGTATTTTTAGCAGAACTAGATTGTTGCTTTGCTGGCTCGATGTCCCCTATCCTTCAGCCGAAATCTAACGCCTGGAGATGAGCTATTTATAAATCAGGCCAATGGTGTGATGTCTCGGTGTGATCATTTACCCAACCACACTTTATTCTGACAGGGGGAAATAAACTCACCCACAGCCACTTTTCTCTCT
The DNA here is from genome assembly GCF_008315115.2 of Sander lucioperca. Taxonomy (NCBI): domain Eukaryota; kingdom Metazoa; phylum Chordata; class Actinopteri; order Perciformes; family Percidae; genus Sander; species Sander lucioperca. The sequence continues at coordinate 4,723,216 of NC_050181.1, forward strand.
TCTTATCGCCCTCTTATTCTCACTTTTTCTGTTTTCATCCAGGGGAAAGATGCATAAAGCCTCTGTGATTTCATCACCATTAATCTGTGTATACCACAGCAGGAATATGCATACACACTACACAGTTTTAAACTAAATTTATAAATCCCGTTGTTTGCATTATTCTGCACCTCAGTCAACGTGACATGAATGGATGTGAACATCCATGTTTCGACATGAACCAGGACAGTTTGTCCTTCATCCCAATCCAGCAGTTTCCTTTAACAGCACTAAAGCAGTTTTACACACCTGTATGACAGAAAGGTTTCAGCTGTATGATCATTTTTTAAGGCTGTTTTTTGTTGTGTTGTATTCGACTAGATTTTATTTCACTAATGACAAAGATGGGAAATGTTCGTTATGTTTACGACTTGTTCACATCATTGCACAACTCAACATGACTGCAGAGTTGTGTGAGGGTTAAAAACATTATCAGGGTATATCATTTATTTTACTCGAGTGTTTTCATCAGTCAATGAAATCAGTTGATTTATCAGTCAAGTTACACAAGCTTGGTTAAGTTGTAAAGTGTAAAACGGGTCATACTTCTTGAAGTGGTGGTGTCCGCTTGTGATTTTGGAGCAGATAATCTCATATAGTGAGATCATTAGGTCCTTTAATCCATCCGTCCACAGGTAAATGTCGGTGTCAGCAGAAACTCGGCATTCCTTTTTTATTTTATTTTTTAAGATTATTTTTGGGGCATTTTTAGGCCTTTATTGACAGGACAGCTGAAGAAATGAAAGGGGAGAGAGAGGGGGAATGACATGCAGCAAAGGGCCACAGGTCGGAGTCGAACCCGGGCCCGCTGCGTCGAGGAGTAAACCTCTATATATGGGCACCCGTTCTACCAACTGAGCTATCCAGGCGCCCTAAATTGGCATTCCTAAATGACTGTTTTGTTTGTATAGTATACATCACCTGCTTTTTAGCCGACCCCTTTGTTTACCTGAGCACATGGGAAGTTTGAGTTAGGTGAGAAGTTAACATGTACATCACTGCGAGGCTGTGGATTTTATTGGTTCATTTTACTTCAGCTTTAAGTTGGTTTTGTTGAACTTCCTGAGGTTTGTTTTTCATTAACATTAACAGTTGTTGCATTGTGCATCATCCGTTCATACAGTATGGGCTATCAGCACTAAATCTACTTAGAGCTGTCTCAAATGTTTTTCCCCTCGTTTAAGTACACGAGGGGAACAGAACATTAGAAATATATCCGAGCATCATGCACTCCAATACATGATCTAGACACGTTCCTTCTTGACCTTTTTGACAAAAACAGTTTACAAAAAAAACTCAATTCCTGGGCCACCGACTCGTTTGTTATGGAGCTCTCGGCCATATGACACAATCCTCATCTGGATCTACTGCAGGTTCAGATTGTACAGGTGTACACCTAATGAACTGGTACTCCACTCATTTAAAATGATGCGTGTACAGAATGGTAACACACAAACAATAGAAATATCATAAGGAGGCTATAGGGAAATAAAAGTTCCTAATAAAATGACATTCTTCTTCTTTTTTGACACATTCCATAGTCCTTTCCTTGCTCCCCCCTCCCCCCCTCACTGACAGCTCCTTGTCATTTGCAGGACCTGCCTCGCTCTCCGGTGGCTCCACCCCTGGACTCCTGCTTCCTGAGACCGGCCCGCCCGGCCAACCGCCGACCCCCCTCGCGCTGGGCCGCCCGCTCCCCCTCCTCCTCCCCCAAGTGGAGCGAGGGCTCGAAGAGGAGGTTCACCTTCCCACCGCTGGGACTCCGGAAGACCATCCTGGAGGGCGAGGAGCCAGCGTGAGGCTGCCTCTACCTCCTGTCACCCTCCTCCACCTCAGCCTAAAAGACCCAGTACCTCAGAACCCCCCCTCCCCCCACCAAATCTAGAGACTCCCGAGAGCCGGAGCCTGAAGGGGGGTGTGATCCACCCAGTAGCACCAGCTGAACATCGAGGAACCAGAACTTTTTTTAGAAGAACCTGGATGTACTGTAATATCATCAAAGAAAGATTTTAAAACTACATTTCCAAAAGAGGTGCCTGCACACACTTGAGTTACTCATCACCCCACATGTGCGTATATGTATTTATAATATATATACATATTTAGCCACAATTCTGAACCTTTTCCAGGTGAAAACTGTAGGTCAGCTGTTGCATTTGTATGAAGTTTATACCATTTCTTCTCATCTGTTTACACTTTTATTTTTTTACGTTGTCCTGCATCAATTCATGTTCAAACTATTTTTTTCAATAAGAGCAAACCTTCTGTTTTTTTTGTTGCCAGCCTTTGAAGCCTGACTTTTCTGTTTAGTTTCAAGGAGAGGAAGGACAACACAAGCAAACAAACAAAAAAACGAACTACTTCTGCTTCATCGGGTCTGAAGCAGAAACACATGATGTCATTTCTGATGCTAATGTATTTATTTTTAGGTGGGGATGAAGGTTTGGCTCTGTAAACATGTAGAAGAAGGGTGGAAACAAACTGAATAACCTTATGCATATTTGGAAGGCAGTTGTACAAATATCAGTCAAATATTTGCATGCCTTTTGAACACTAGCACTTTAGTGCATGTACATACGAGCTCTAGTCGTTTGTGATCACTCGGCTCCGCTATGGAGGGAAAAGAAAATATTGTCGTGATGGGAACTCTTGAGCTGTCGTTTTTGTTGTCACATGATTTACATTGACTAAAAAAAGAAGAATTTTTAAGTGAATTATTGTACGTACCAGGCTGTCTTTGTACAGTTGTTACTATTGGATATGAATTACTTTTTCTTTTGACAAGAAAAAGGGATTGTGAAAAAAAATGAATGTTTTAAATGAAAAGTCTATGTCAAAAAAAGTCTAACGATCTATTGTCTTACGTAAATGCTAAATGGTAATAAACATGAATGTGTATTTACAAGACCTCCTGCTCCTCTGTGTGTGTGTGTGTGTGGGTGTGTGGGTGGGTGGGTGGGTGGGTGTTTGTTGGTCATGTTTTATATTATCTTTCCATGATTAAGGTTAGATACAGCTCACGATATATTTTATGCTTTTTCAGTAGAACTGAGTTCGTGTTCTTTCCAGACACTGATGCTGGATCATGTGTGTGTGTGTGTGTGTGTGTGTGTGTGGATTACAGTGCAGGAAGACCACAGGATTACAGTGGGTCAGGGGGGACAGACACACACATACAGTACACATAGTGAATGTGTGAAGTGAATGCAAGATAAAGACCAGTAAAATAAATCTAGACTAGTTTATTTAAACATGCCCTTAGTTGTGTCTATGCTATTTTATGTAATAATTTTGGTTTTATATGACAACATTTTGATGTATCTGCATATAAAACTTCTGCTAAAAGGGTTACTGCCGGCATTTTGGAGCAGGAAAATCGCAGGTGTTACTAAAAACATTAACGATGGCTCGGTTCTATTCAAATGTCATGACAGTCTCAAAGTGAGCCAGCATGCGCATTACCAGGAACCTGAAACTGAAGCAAATGGAATTCAGCCATGTTTAATTTTATTATTTACACCTGTGCTTTTCCTACTTGTGACAAGTGTCTGCTGTAAAAAAGCCGATATGATTAAAGTTAAATTCAATCTTGTTTGAACATTGTCACACAAATGTCTCCAAAAAGTCTTATTGCCTTCCCAGAATGACTCATATGATTAAGGTCTGTCCATGACCTGATGATTTTTAAACTTAATTTTGTTTATTTTAGAGGCTGCACAAGCAAATTTTGTTGTATGGTTCTACTGCACAATGACAATTAAAGTCTATTCTATTCTGCTTTACAACTACACGAGAAAATCATAGCTACAGATCATTTTCAATCATCTCTTTTAGCAGTAAATGTCATTACTTTGAATGCAATCAGTGTGTTCAAATTACATGTTTTTGGCGGTTTTAGGTTTCTTTTAACCATGTCCATTGGTTCTGCAGGACTGTACTTGACAGCGACTCATCCTTCAAAGCAAGAAGTTGGTACAGTCAAGAATGCAGAACAGATTTTAGATTGAATCAACTTGTAGGAAGTGATTAGAAAATAGGGTCCAGGTAAAAATGTTCAGAAGTGTGCTTTAGTCTAAAATAAAAGGCCCATGTATTTGTCAACTCAGTCCAAAAGACGGATATCTCAATACCTGGACAAATAAGCACAAAACTATCTACATGGCTAGATACCACTAGAGGTAAATTGAAGTAATTTAAGTGAACTAACCCTTTAATGAAAATAGAAAGTCTGAAACACATTTATGTTTATGGTGCAGCAACCTCTAGAGTGTGATGTTGCTTTCAGCTAACAGAGACAGATATCACATTTTCAGCTTTTCACGTCTGAGCAGGAAATACAGCACAAGAATTAAATCTGTCAATTTAAAATTGTTGGCTTTTACTGGAGAACTCAAAGCTTTTTATTGGCTCTGAGGGAGAGGAGGGGGGTTGTAGGGGAGAGCTGGAAATAGGGAGTGATAAAGAGGCAGAGAGCTGAAGGCCTCCGTATACCTTTCACAGAGATATAACGATGAATAATTAATGCGGCCCAGCTGCACTCTGGGAGCTGCTGATGGCACCGAGCAAGTCAGAAGAGAGAAGAAGAAGAAGATGCTCTGCTTTTACATCCGCCCTGAGTGGAGAAACCCACCACTACTGAATAATTAAATTTTACACACACACACACACACACACACACACACACACACACACACACACACACACACACAAACACACACACACACACACATTGCTACTCTCTAAACACTGGACTCTGCTTTAATGTCTGATGTGGGCTGCAGCAAGAAAGGGTGTGACCTCTGTGAAATAGAAGTCACCCTGAAATACTGTAGATGTGTCAGAGCCAAGATGGAAAAGGACAAGTCTTAGACCACTTTTTCAGAGATTAAAGTTTAGGTTTCTGTAGGTGGCACTACCTCTGCTGCTGTTTATGAACTAAAGCCTTTGGTGAGGCAACTTTTAGCTTTCAGCCTTTGAGGAGGGGAGCTAAAAGTGTTTATAAAAAGAAAAAAATTAAACATGGATTTTAGTCTTCTGAATTTGAAGAATTAAAAAAATAGGGCTGACATTATTCTGTCAACAAATCCTAGACCAAAGTGTACAATGAATTAGTCCTTTAAAGCTTTGCTGGTGTGTCTGTGGCACTCACTCTTATCGTTCCTAGTACTGAAAACAGAAATATTTAAAAAATCTTTCCTAAATCTTTAAATCTTTCCTAAAACATCTGGATACTGTGGGATTGCCTCAAAATAAACTACAGTGCCCATTTTCATTGTAATGAAGACATGTCACCCAATGCAACAGTGTGGCTCATTAATGTGTTTTAATAGTTTCAATTTTAGATAGCATCAGAGGGCAGGCAAGAATGTCAGGCTTATCCTGGCAATGTGCTTCTGTTAATCCCATAGGCGTAATTTACAGGGGGGAATAATCAAAACTGGCCAGTGAAACCCCCCCCCCCCTCAAAAAAACATTTATAATTTCCTTTACATAAATAAAGACATTTGCACCATAACTTGATGCAGAAAAGACACAAATTGTTGTAGGAAAATTCACCAGAATGCTGAAAATGAAGTGTTTGACAATCAAAATTTTAATTTGGCTCAAAAGTGAAGATCTCAACCCCCCCAATGTTGAACCCAAAGTTACGCCCTTGGTTCATTACCATCTCCACCCCCACCTGCACACCTGTTCCCAATCCCCTTATCAGCTCCCCAGTATATATATTCTGTTGACATCTACCTCTCTTCGTTTGATTTTTGCCTATTTGCCATACCCAAATGGAAAATCTTATAACAGAAGACCTGCAAGACTGAAATGTGTGTATGAGTCTGCATTTGAAACCTAAAGTCTTCTAGTTTCTAAAAATGTGCTTGTTTATCATTTGATTGAAACACAACCTTCACTAAATCTGTTCAAACATGGTTCAAAACTGTTTTTTTGTCCTTTATCATTAATATTTTAATAACCATAACTAAGACATGCTTTGTGCCACACTATGCAAAAACAACACATACCTTCTAAATCTTGCCAACAACACCTGTATGAAATTTCAAACATTTAGGCCTAACCTTATGGGAGCTAGGGAGTTTTCAGTATGTGATGTCACTGGTGTTCCTGAGCCTCTCAAAACGTGACCAAATTGTGCTAAATGTGCTTACTCAATTATGTGACAGTGGGAAAACCATACTGAAGCATTTAGATGACTTAACACCTTTTTACATTCATTCAAACGTTGCTTATCTTTTTTCTCACAAGATACAGTCATGTGACTGCTGGCTCTGACAAGGAGGGACTGAACTCCGTTATGCATTCATTTAGGCTGGCTCCCATGTAATTCACCTATCCATGCTGTACACTGTTGGAAAGCCAATGTGTTGATAGCATGGATGTATTAAGAGTTGATAGCCAATGACAGCTCATTCTAACATGGCTGCGCAGAGACATAACCCCGCTGGCCTTCCACACTGGGAGCGCTTGTTTTAAGTCGGGAGCTGTCCCGAGATGAAAACAGGAAAAGGTGGGGATACTTTCATTGTGTAGCCAGCAACCTACAGAGAACAAGCATACCCAGCAACAGGTAGGGAATTGTTATGGATTTTCTCATCTCTTTTGTTCATTAGCATGAGCATTTACGGTACCTTTATGAATCATGCTTTGTGCTTATAAAATGAAGGAACTGTCGCCGGCGACCAGCTGGGTTTAATATACCACCCCTTCAGCCATACTAGCTACTCTTCCAGATTGTCTGTTGTGACATAGCTATCGCTTTCCATTGCACTTTCTGTTTATTTGTTTGTTTTTTACCTCTCCCTGCCTGGTTGTGCTCCTTTGACCCTCGTGTGGCAGAGGAGGAAAAGATTTACCAGACACCTTGTGTTTGGAACCACAAAAGTGAAATTTCAGTGGTCCTAGGCGCACTGCAAACACAAAAATGTTGATCAGTTTTTTTGTGTCCCCCTTTCTGTGTTGTAACTTCAAACTAACTTAGCAGCATTTCTGTATTTGCAGAGCATTTATTGCTGTTGTGCATTCATGGTCAAATTGGCGAATGTGTTTCTTGATTTGTTTAATTATTTGCAGCATTTTTTTTAAATGTGGTGTCACATTGGTAAAGATGTTCCCTTCATGTGCTTGGCCTTCCTTAAAGGAGAATTCCGGCCAATTTTTACGTTAATATTGATTGCTATAAACATGCGTGTACTTTCGATTGAAAAAAACCCGACCCGAATCAGTGCAGCCTGTCGGTACACGATCCGTTCTGCCTGCACGATCCGTTCTGCACATGCGCAAGATAATACTGTTTTACGTATCCATACGACCTGCACGATCTGTTCCACGCTAGCCTATGGCTAGCCTCCACCGGGAAGCTAACGTTAGTTTAGCTAACAGCTAATTCGGCTAACCGCTAGCTGACAGCTAGATTCAGTCTAAAATAACGTTAACTCAAACGTAATGGGAAAAGCAGGCTACAGCTAAATTAAGACTTCACAGTAATAACAATAAAGACAAGTATTGAGTGATTGTATTTTAAATGAGCACAAGTAAAGTAGAACTGACGTAACAGCTGTTATATATGTTAGGTGTTTGTTATATATGTCAACATTTATTTTCAAGTTTTATTTTGAGGGTCTTTTAAAGTTATTACATGCTGTCTCAGCTAGCAGTTAGCCGAATTAGCTGTTAGCTAAACTAACGTTAGCTTGCCTGTTGACCGGAAGCGTGGAACAGATCGTGCAGTGTCGTAAATCCTCGTACAACCGCGCATGCGCGAACATTTTGCGCGTGTGCAGAACGGATCGTGCAGGCAGAACGGATCGTGTACAGACCCTGGCCGTTTCCCAATACCAAGAATGCAAAGAACAGACTTGTGTTCTTGGGGAGGACGTTCTTGCTAGTTGTACCTGGAAGAATGAACTTGCAAGTTCACAAGCACAGAAAACACTGTTAAGAGTTTGAGACGATGCATACTTCCTGTTATTGCTCAACCCCCCCAGCACAGAGGCTACCAGCAGGGCTCCAAAATAACAGCTAGAAATAAAAACCACAACAATATAACCACTTTATATTAAAACAATCTCCGGACAAGAAAACCTCACAATGTTACAACTATTGCAATAATATTGAAAAATAAATCTTATTGAGCTTTAATTTTATTGTTTATGGTTTAGCTCAAACACTCCTTACTTATTCAAAAGAGTGGAACGTGATCCCTACTATTATTAGTGTATAAGTTTAAGTCAGTTTAAATTAAAAAATAAGTAGGCATGCACTGGTGTGTCCTATGTGTTCATGATCGTGATCATTTCTATATTATTGTAGTGCCCTGTATATGCCCAGGGAGATGGACATTAGCAATTCAAATTATAAAGGTTGGTGTCTCCCCTTTAGTCTACATAACATGTCAGCATGTTACCACTTTATGTACAACTCTTAATTTATCATACAGACTGAAACTCAACTTCTAATAAATCAGAAAACAAATACACCAAAAAAAAACTAAATCTATATATACGTAAATGTATAGCCTATGGCATAATTTAAACAAGTCTCCCGAAAAGAAACGTGTATATATCTCTCCCCCTTGTGTGTGTGTGTGTGTGTGTGTGTGTGTGTGTGTGTGTGTGTGTGTGTGTGCGTGCGTGTGCTTGTGGAGTTTAACTCTGAAAAGACAGTTAACCACAGGTTCCCATTAATCTTATGATGGACATGTGTTGTGATATTTAAACAAACGATCCGTCAACGGCGAAATAAAAGCCTCTTATTTACGGGACCGGTCTAAAAGACCTCCGGCTTCCAGCGGGGTCTCTGAGCGTGACTATCCGAGCGACGAGCTAGCGGCCGGGGCAGGCGCAAGCTGGCGGCCGCCTCACTTCACGGAGCTCCGAAAACTCCGAAAACCTTGGAGCAAATTGTCAATTCGGCAAAGATTTTCGCAAGACTGCCTATATTCGAAATCTAAACCGTTCATTTCTCGCCTAAAATGTGGTCAGAAGTTAATTTGGTGATGAATAAGATGGCGAAAATTGTTAAAATTGTCCCATTTTTGGGCTGTCTATGTACCGGAAACCCGACCATCATTGAATGCCGAAATGAATGTTGGGATACGGTTGCAGCAAAGTTCATACAAGTTACCAACCAATGCATCCTCGGTAAAATGGGCGTGTCAAGAACATTTCCGGGAATCTTAACTGTTCTTGGTGAAATGCGAACTTGTGTATTGGGACAGTACTTGGGCAACACGAGATGACGTTTCACAGGGACACAAGAACACAAGTCAATAGAAGAACACAGATTGAGAAACGGCCACAGCCTACATGGAGAAACTGCAGCTGCGTGTATGAGATTCCACTGAGCTAAAACGGCAGTTGTCGGGGCTTAGAGTGCCTTTGTGCCTCTTAACAGACATAAAATGCAATTAAAATGTCTGTGCAACATGAACGGGGCCCTTACATGACAACAAGATGTGTTGTCAACTCAGACAGTTTAAAATCGCCTACCCTGGTCTCGATCCTGCCGGTAGCTAGCTTGCCCTGCTAGGTGATAGCCGTTAGCTGCTAGCTGCCATCCAGTGAGTGTATTCAGCCAGGCTTCTGTGATAATCACCCTGATAACAATCCACGGAGCAGCGGTGGTGTGGCTATGTCCTCCAGAGGACAGGTCATGTCACGTCTTGAAGTTTATTCCCTCCTAAAAAGAACAGTAGTGCGGTAGTAGCTGCTAGCTGCCGTTCGGTGAGTGTATTCAGCCAGGCTTCTGTGATAATCATCCCGATAACAATCCACGGAGCGGCAGTGGTGTGGCTATGTCCTCCAGTTACTGAAGGCTAGCTTTATATGAAGGTAAATATGGTGCAAAAAGGGAGAGCTTGTAGAATACAATGTGAGAACTTGCAGAACAAAAAATCTGAACTTGTATGTTAAAATTTGCACTTGTAAAAATTTAATTTGCACTTGTAAAAATAAAATTTGCACTTGTAAAAAATATTCACACACATGTGATCTGAATTTGAAGTCATACAAAGAAAAAAAACATGAGAGCTTGTAAAAAAAAATCTGAACTTGTAAGTTGAAATTTGCACTTGTAGAAAATGTTCACACACCTGTATTCTGAATGTGAAGTTACAGAAAAAATATTCACAAATGTGTATATTGATATTTACATGAACACAATGACAGCTGCAAACTTATAATGCAACATTTACTCGTATACTTTTTTTTTTACTCTGGTTCATTTTCCATCACAACCACAACTCAGTGATTACAACCTCTCGAATCTGTCACTGCAACTTCACATATGTGCTCTCTCGCATCACAAAGTGGCCAGCCCGCTTCTAAATAAATACCTTTTAATTATCTAAACACTTTTTAACAGTCAAACTAAAACACTGGCGGTGAGCTCCACGGCCTGCAGCCGCAGACGGACCGTCATCAGTGGGGATCGACCAGCGTAGCAACACTGCTTTTGCCAGAAAGCTTCGCTGCCGACCTCGACCTGCAGTCGGAGCTCCAGCGGGACACGGAGAGCCCCACATTCGGTAGCAGCGGCCCATCCCCCGGCCATGACCAGAGCTTGCTTTGCTGATGTTGTGCATCCCTGCTAAGAATTGCACCCGCTTGGGCAGAAACAATAATTTCTGCAGAATTCATTGCTGCCGAAAATTGCATCTAAGTAGCAAGGAAATGCTACTACAGAGTCTGATAAAACATTGATGTCTCTCTAAACCTTCTAAAATCCTAATCATTATTGATGAACATGACAGAGAGATTTACTATATTGCCTAGTTTTTAAACAGTACATTGCCTTATAAAATCATTATTTTCCCTAGTGGATGCAATTCTCGGCAGGGATGCGAAACTTGGCACCTGTTACCCACTGATGACGGTCCGTCTGCGGCTGCAGGCCGTGGAGCTCACCGCCAGTGTTTTAGTTTGACTGTTAAAAATGTTTAGACAAAAGGTATTTAGAAGCGGGCTGGCTGCTAGTTAGCTAACGCTAGCATGCTATTCCACCAAGTTTCCATGCTACATAAATAAGCCGCACAGAGTTGTCCCTCATCTGGCGATAGAAACCCTGCTTTTCCCATAGACTGTATATAAGAAGGCTTTTCCCGTTCTGTTAGCTCAGAGCTCCACAGCCTAAGTCCACAGGTACAAATTAGTTTTGCACCATATTTACCTTCATACTATTTCTTCGTCTTTATACTCAGGTTCGAATAAATAAGGACGACCATCAAACTCAAAAGGCTCTTCCGTGTGTTGTATATCTGCTATATTCTCCATAGTTACGTTACTCCAAGCTTCTTCCCTTGTGAACAACTCCGCCTTTCACTCTTCACACACTACGCTCCGATCTGCACACTACTGTTTACCTTTTCCTGCTACAACTGAATTTCCAGGAGACAGCGCAAGGCTACAGCTAGGCTTCAGTAACGCTATTACTGTGCAAGCCACAGACATCGTTTATCCCGTTTCCATGTAGTTACATAGACACTGATGATAATTTTTGAGGGGGAAATAAACTACAATGTTTCACCGCGAAGGCATGATCTGTCCTCTGGAGGACATCCACCAGACCACCGGGTGCTCGGGGGATTTTTGTGGGCTGCGGGAATTGAGGAATGCCGGGACGAAGGCTGCTTGCCCGGCTAAGGGAACTACCACACAGATCGACACTGCCAAGCCTCCTACTCACCAACACCAGATCGATCACACACGAAATGGATGAGCTACAAATACACACGGAACTGCTGCGTGATGATTTTCACAAAAGCCTGGCTGAACACACTTATCACGGACGTCAGATAGCAGCTAACAGCTAGCAGCTAACAGGCCAAGCTACCCACCGGCAGGATCAAGACAGGGTAGGTGAATTTAAACAATGTCTGAGTTGAAAACACATCTTGTCACGTTATGGCCCTGTTCATGTGGCACAGACATATTAATTGCATTTTGTGTCTGTTAAGAGGCACAAAGGCACCCGCCCCAACTGCCGTTTTAGCTCAGTGGACGCTTGTACATGTAGCTGCAGCAACTCCAGTTTGCTAGGACTGATCCAGGTCGAGTGTTTTTCTATCGACAGTACTCGCATAGCTATAGCAATCAAGATTAATGTAAAAATTGGCCAGAATTCTCCTTTTAAGTAAAGCAGCGTGTTGAGCTCTCTCGGACACCGTACTAATGACTGAGTTGCAGAAAGCTTGAATCACTGCTAAGATATAAATCCACAATAGTAGTAGTTTATCTTTTCTATGCTTCTTATTCTGACTACAAAACAGCAACATCAAATATTGTATGTTGCTGTTTGGTTAGTCCCTCTCCTCAAAGTTATTCTCTAACAATAAGTGCTGTTTGAATAAAGGATGAATACAAAATAAAGGTTTTCAGTTTAATACCATCACCTCCTCTTCATTATAACATGTTCCTAAATTGAAAACGCATCAGACTACCATTCAATATTGCACGTGGCAACTAGGATTATATTTGTGATTTACGTCTGACTTCACCTCACAGTTTAATCTCTTTCTAAAGTAGTAAAGTAAGCTACAGGATGATGGTCAGGACATTCAGTAAAAATATCTGCTGACCCAAAGTGATTATTGTGTCTTTGACAGGGCACACCAGTTATGTAAAAAACAACAACAATGAAAGTCACATATTCTTATAAATTGGTTTCAGACCTGTAAAAACGTTCTAATGGGTCATTATCTTTACTGCTCTGAGTCAGGTGGAGCCAACAGAAAAAATGCTGATCCATGAATAAATACTGCAGGATGCTTGTTGCAAGTTTCATTGGTGGGAAAACCTAACAGAATAATTGTTCTGGCTAAAACAGGGGTTACAGCTAGTCCAGGGTTTTTGAAGTATACTGAGTTGAACTGTCTGACGTATTAAACCACCTCTTTAGATGAAGCTGCTTTAGAATATTTGCTCTGACATTTGACTGTGATTGAAAAAGAGAAAAATGCGAATAATGCAGCGTCAGCTGTCTAGGTGTCCATGTCAGATTGTTTTAGAGCGGTTTCCCCTTGTGTTCCCATATCTTTGTGTGTTTGACTAAACAGATGAGACAAGCCTCTCTTTCTCTTTTGCATTGTTTTTGTTTTCAGCTGCTGTCTGAGGACTCAGCTGACAGTTAAATCTGAACACTGGGGATCAATGTGCAGGGTTGAAGTCCAGTGGATATCACACCGATCTGCAGTCACTTTAGAGGTAGACAGATGTGGGGTTTTTTGCATATAGATTTGTTTGTTTAAAAGCACCAGAAACCCCATTTTATATGTAGAAATTTACCCTCCCACCCTTTATACTGCAGCAAGTGTCCCATTAAAGGTGCAGTAGGTAAGCCTTATAAAACTAACTTTCTGTCATATTTGCTGAAACTGACCCTATGTTCGAGTAGAACTACATGAAGAGGGTCATTTAAAAAAAAAATCTGGCTCCTCTGGCACCACCTACAGTCTGTAGTGCGATTTGCAAAAATCCACCGCTCCCTGTTCAGATGAACCAATCAGGGCCAGAGGGGGTGTCTAACTGCGTGTCAATCACTGCTCATGCACACGCATTCATTTTCCCTTGTGGGGGGAGGGGCTTAGGAGACCGTTTTGGGCTTTAGCGGAAAGGGGGGAGGGACTGAGAAGTTGTCGATGTTCAAATGTTTTGGCTAAATCTTCGCAATCCCAGCTACAGCACCTTTAAGTCTTATTAGGAGTCTGGATTCTTGACACCAAAATATCTGTTAGGAAGTCACCCCAAAAATTGTGACTTCAGAGCAAAATACCAAGTCTATTTTAAAGATGACATTCATATAAGGAGAAGTTTATAAACTTTTTAAAAGCAGTTCTTTCTTGCTTTCACACAGGTGTGAAATAGTGTCATGTTGACACTGTCTCCTGTTCAATTGAAGTGAATGGGAGATGGAGCAAATATTTGCCAGAAGTGTTATGTGACAATATCATATACATTAAACCTGTAATAACTGTTTTTTGACCACTTAGGGGCAGCTATAACAAGTTGAGAACACAACATTGACATAAGCTGATATGTTGAACTTGTTAGCAAACAGTTGCTTATTCAAACATCCAGCACAGTTATGGAGAAACATTATCATTAACTTGGAGTTGTGTTTGTGTCCACCTGAATATAACTCCAATATTCTCTTTTAGCTCAATGTTTGGTCTCTACCAATTCCTGAGGGAAATATCTGTCTCTTTAGCTGTTTAAAGGAACACGCCGGCTTATTGGGACTTTAGCTTATTCACCGTATCCCTACTGCTCCCAATAAGTGACAAAATAACGGCAACATTTTCCTATTTACATGTTGTGATTTGTATAGTCACAGCGTGTACAAATAACAAGGTCACATGAGACACAGCCATCTTCTAACCGTATACACACTGGGAACTAGGTTGACCAGACGTCCCAAAAAATTCGGGACAGTCCCGAAATCCAAGCAGTTGTCCCGAATCCCAAATCCTGCCCTAATTGTCCCGAAAATTAGAGCAAAGTCTCAAAAGCAGACTCTCGAGTAGTTATAGTCTGATAGAACACTGTTCATGGTGATTGAGTCGTCCTGTAGCCAGCTCCCGGTCCGGCAGATGGTCCGGGGCGCTCTTTACATGAGAGACGGTTGAATTCCTGAATAAAAATAATAAATAATTTTGGTGCGGAATTTTGAAATGTCTGAAGGGATCCTTTCCATAATGTTGTCAGACACTTAGAATAATAATCTGAGCATGTCTGTGTCAAATCAAGCACTTTTTGTGGATATGTAAATTGAAGGTTTGCAATTGCCTATTAATTAAAAATTAATTAATTTCAGCTTGTTTCACTGCTGCTTAATACTGGACCAATTTCAAAGATTGTTGTTTCCATCAGTCACTTAGGCTACGTTCAGACTGCAGGCAAAAGTAACCAAAATCCGATTTATTTTTTTTTGCTCATATCTGATTTTTTTCATGAGAGTGTGTACAGCCCAAGTCACATGGCATCCAATCTTTTCCACTTTCATATGTGGTCCAAATCTGTTACAGGTCAGATTTAAAAAAAAAAAATGCAACCTCAGTCAGATCGGAATTCATGCGACTCCGACGTCATTCTAGAGCGACCATCGTCACAATTCTGCGCTAGTGGAAGGAAACAAGTCGATATATATCAGCGAAAATATTTTTTTGAGGTACATCAACTTACCAGTCTGAACATTTAAAATAAATGCATAGCAGATCCACGGGACTGCACCCGGCTGAGCCGCATTACACTGCAGGCTCATATGACGGTTTTCCCAAGTGGATATAATGGCTGTAATTCAACATTTGTATTATCTAATAATACATCTGAGGGCTGTATACTGTAAAGCCTGTAACATGGATGTAACATTACTAACATCTCTGTTCCCAAACTGCCGGCTATCAGCTAGTAGCTAGCGGTAGGTAGTAATGTGAACAGTCAGTCAAAACATTTGGATCTAGCAATAAATCGCAATTGAGCATTAAGGCCTGCAGTCTGAACTTAGTCTTTGACACAAAAACATGGGAAAATAGGGTCCAGGTTGAAAAACAAAAAATAAAGCTACTCTTTAATCACTCATTTGATACATTGTTTACCTTTTTAGAAAAATATTGATCATCGCCTGCTTTTAAGCCTGTGTTTTTATGCCATAGTTCCAACTAAAGTACCTTCAACTCAAGCACCTATACCCGAGCCCCTAACAAATTTCCTTGGTGCACCTTTAAATTTTAACTTTTTATTTAAACTGTGCAATTTGAATTATTTTGGCCAAAGATACTTTAAATTGCTGTACTTTCTAAGGTATTTGGGTAGGTTAATAACAGCTGTAACAGCTTTTTTAATGTTAATAGATCATTTATTAATGCTTTATAGATCAGTAATATCTAAGTAGGGGTTTGGGATTGCCAGGTTGTGAAAATTGACACCAGTCAAATTGATTTTCACCACTAGCAACCCAAAAGTTATCATTATTAATGGCTTACTGAGCTATAAACATTAATACATATTTTAACCATTTATAAACCATTGGTAACAACGTGTACATCCTTTATAAAGGTTGTCCTTGGCCCCTGTAGTCTACATTTCCAAGCGTCCTTGGGCAAGACACTGAACCCCGAATGGCTGCCGATGCTGTGCAATCGGTGTGTGAATGTGCATGAATGTTTATCTGATAAGCAGGTGGCACCTTGTATGGCAGCCTCGGTCACCAGTGTATGAATGTGTGTGAATGGTTGAGCGCTTTGAGTAGTCGTTAAGACTAGAAAAGCGCTATATAAATGCAGTCCATTTATACCATATTAAAAAATCTAACCAAAATATCAAGAACACATGAATCCTCTCTGAGTAGTGAATGCATCCTTTGTTCACTATCAAAACTATTTAACAATGAAGTGACCTGCTGTCCAGACAGTTAAATAACAGCATGTGCAATACAATCTGACATAGATAAAGACACATTTTAATACATTTTACTAAACTGCCCTCATTCTCCATGTGTCCCGCTGACAGAATTAACCTTTGGGATGCTCCACGCTGCCTTGTTTAGCATGCAATCTGTCAAAAATTGGAGCCAAATTGCACATGCCTGCAGCTCTGAGCAAAGGCCTCAAACAGACAATGAGTGACTAAATGGGCATTGGTTTGGAGGTTGTCATGCCAACAATACAAAAAGCCCCACGCTCCACCAGGAGCCCAGAGGAGACTTCAATTGAGCGAAAGCTTTGCCTGGAGGCCCCTCACTTTTCCTCACTTTCTGTTACATCATTATTCATGTGAAGGAGAAAAGCCTGTCCTCTTTCTAAGGATTCCTGTCGAGGCCCGCAGACCAGAGCGATGGAAGCTACCAATGTGTTCAAGCTGGGGAAACAGCGTGGCAGAGGCTGGGTGTCAAGTTGTTGTTTTTTGTTTGGATTTTATCTCCACAAGAAATGCACTATTGTATGATTAAACAGACAGTCCAATTGTGCTGAAGAGTGTGACGGCCGTTTGAAGCCTGAACTAAACCAGCAGGACGGTCACCCAGGCTGGCATCGAATCAGAAACAATATGTCCAACAAGGAAAACATTTTCAGAATGATGAAACCAGCTAAACAAGAGATGCTGAGAAATATGGCAGAATACATTCATGATTTGACTTTGTGAATTGTGGAAATCAGTAGTAGAGTTCTCCTTTTAAAGGAAAAATGTCTCTTTGGTGGAACTGCTAACAACTCAGACATCTGAAATGTGACAAGGGGCCCCAACCAGAAACTGCTTTTTTATAAGGAGTTGCGAGCCAAAATGGTTGGCAACCATTATTGCGATACGATAAATGTTGTGGAATAAAAACTACAATATTTTCTTTAGAAATATAGTGTAGAAGAAATATGAACATAAAATGTAGTATTCCCGAATGGAAATGGGAATACTCAAAATATATACAAGAAATGTACCAAATTTCTTGCTCCCTGTTCAGTATTATTATTATTATTATTATTATTATTATTATTATTATTATATATACTATAGATTACAAGCTTTATTTTTGGCTGATCTTTGACCTGTGAATGATCTCCACCGGGCTACCTCAAAGCTCCCTCTTCAGCATACAGTACCATTTCAAAATAACAAATGTCCAGCAGGCTTCAAGTTCAGTTAGACCATCTGTCTGTCTTTTGAAAAGCAAAAACAAAAAGACGCCATTCATTTGGTGCCTCCTTGAATCCTTTTTTTGTTTTTGTAATTTGTTTAGGACGTACCCAGTGAGAGAGACACACACACACACACACACACACACACACACACACACAAACACTCTCTTTGTGTCACTCACAGTGGGGCTTTGCCGGGATGTATAGTGGTGAAACGTCCCACGACATCTGAGGCTGAGTCTCTCTCTCTCTCTGAGCCAGTGAGATATCACATCAAAAACAATGACCGAGGATTTTGGAACAAATCCTCCGGCAGCTCGGGGTTTGAGGAAGGTTGGAGAGTAGTTACAATGCTTCACACACACACACACACACACACACACACACACACACACAATACGGGTCTGCTTCTCCTTCCAAATTAGTATAGAAACATGTACATTTAAAATGTGTGTGTGTGTATATGTATGTATGTATGTATGTATATATATATATATATATATATATATATGTATATGTGTATATGTGTGTGTATATATATATATATAATTTGAAATAACTTGAATACCCCATTCATACCCTAACCTTAACCCTAACCACTACATGACTAACCCAAATTTAAACAGAAAACATGTCCCAAATTTAATTTACTAAATATTATAATATATATAATATAATATAGACAGCGTTTTGTGTTTGTAACTGAATTAAGGAGATTGAACTTCACAAACTCTGACTTTAAAGGTCCAATGTGTAGGAATTTCTCCCATCTAGCGTTGAGATCATATATATCGCAATCAACTCTCTCGCACCACGCAGTTCAAAGTACATATTACAGCTACGGTAGCCTTCAGTCTTTTTTTCTGATGATGCCGGTCTCTTGCTCTTTTCAATATCCTTTTTCTTTTTCTGGGCGAAGAAGACGACTCCTGTTCCTGAAATTTGTTTTTTGAATACGTGTGGTCCTCCATGTTTCCTTCTTCAAACTTGCCGGGGCCGGGAAGCTACGATACCCATTAGCAGCATTAGCAGCACCTGTAAGTTTATCATGTGACAGCGAAAACGCGAAAGGCAGAGCAGTATGTCCTGTATGTCCCTTACCGGCAAACGTATTTCAAGATGACGAATGAATATGGAGCGTCTACCCCAGTTCATGCTAATGCAAATGTAAAAATTTCAAGCCAAAAGGAATACTTGGAATTGATGGTGGTGGTAAATATTCATGAAAAAGGACAAGTTTGTGAACGGGCAACACAGATTTTGATAATGAACAACTAAACACGTTACACACTGGACCTTTTAAAGCATGGATGGCTGAAAGGAGGAGCTGGTCACTGCTGACTGAGCAGTCCTGACAAAGTGATAAATCACATCACACTCCAACAGAGGATGATGATGTTATGGCACACAATAAATTATTGATAAACTGCTCCGGCATCGTAAAGATCTATCCACCAATCCATCAATAATAATATAAATAGGTCGGGCAAAATATTAGAAACACCTTTCTTGCATATATTTTAAACAGCATACTGGCTAACAGAAGGATAATTAATTAATTATGATACCTTCATTGCAAAGGCATCTATTTTGTGCTATTTTGTGGTTCAGTATTTTTTCACACTGGCATATCCAACATGATCACCACTCATCTGTATGATGTTATGATGTTCTGTTTGTTTTTAATATTATTCATATTTTATTGTCTTGTAAGATGACCTTGAGTGTCCAGAAAGGTTCCCATAAATAAAATGTATTATTATTATTATTATTATTATTATTATTATTATTATTATTATTAATCAGTTATCACAGTTCTTACCATTTGTAAAATTAACTTTGGAGAAGCAAAACTGTGAGTAGGATATGTATATGAAGATTTTGGGGCACTTTTTCATAAGGTCAAGCATATTTTGTATATTTTGATTGATATTGCTGGCTAGATGTATGTAGGCTTCTTAGTGTCTCAGACTGGAAAGCTGTTTGTGTCTTTGTTTTAAGATATGTTTTTGTGGTGGAGAGTATAGATTCGGATTGGACATTTGGATGTCTTGCAATATGTTTTGATTTCATATTTCTTGATATATAGAGGATAAAATATACCTATCAATAAATAAATGGAGGGGGGGAGTTGAGGAGGTGGGAAGTGGGGATGAATAGGTTGTTATGGTAACCCTCCTCTACTTCTGGGGGTGATGATGTAATATTACCCATCGCCATGTTTCTTGGCTCTTTTCTCCTCGTCTTTCCCACGTGTACACACACACACACACACACACAAATACTGTATATTGCTGCATGCATGTGACTTGTAACGGCTTAGAGGAGACAAATAAAATGAAACTAATTAAATCCTCAGACTGTATGTGACTCGACATTTACCGTAAAATAAGAGAGCAGTCCCTCTGAGCTACTTTCAGAACAATCTGCTGCAATCTAATCTCTTTTTTTCCTTTTAAGACCACTGATGCTTGTAATTTCAAAAGAATCCAGTGCACTTAAGATAAAACAACCCTCTCTTCTCTTCTCTGCATCACTCAATCTTTGTCCCCCATAATCACTGCTCTCTGCTGCACTCAAAGCCCTGTGTGTGTCTGCTCTATGCATCATTAAAGGACAAAAGGCAGAAAGCCTGTGCAGTAGAGTAAAAAGGGCTTTTACAGTAAACCATCAGATAGCAGTTGTAGAGGAGGATTTCTGCCACATGAGGGGGCCAATCAGCTGCTGAGCTTGAAGGTAAAATGACAAAAGCAACAAAACACTTAATTCTCAGGTCATAGAATGTATCACAGATTCAAAAATACACATCAAGCGTCAGTCAAAAACAAGCTGTGCAAAGCTGACTTTTTTTATTTAAAGATTTAAAAAGAGAGAAAAGATTAACTTCCTCTTACAACGATATGAGACATGTAAAGACTTTTAAGAAAATATAAAAGTTAGTAATCGTGTGTCTAGTTTGTTTGACATCTTGGCCCAAATGCAAAGCAACAACACAATATATGAACACATCTAAATTGAAGCAACCACTGACATTTGATTCGACTATTTTATTTTTTTTTAATCTATTTTCTTTTTTTCACATAAAACAACACTTTAAACGTCTCAGTGTCAGAAGTATGCATTTCTGATCCCAGCCCCTTCATGAGAGAGAGAGAGAGAGAGAGAGAGAGTTCAGGCTGCAGCTTCACATCTCTGGCTGAACAGCTCCTCCACCACCTTCGGGTCAGCCAGAGTCGAAAGGTCACCCAGGTCCTTCTCATTGCGTGCGATCTGCCGGAGGATTCGCCTCATGATCTTCCCTAAAATGGATCCAGAGGAAGAGGAGACAGATGTTACTGAGGAGGAGAGTAGAGGAGGAGGATGGGGTTTTTAAAGAGGCGTTGAGCTGTTTACCTGAGCGAGTCTTCGGCAGCGCTGGAGCATTTTGAATGAAGTCTGGCGTGGCGATTGGTCCGATTTTCTCTCTCACTGACAACAGAATACAGAGAAGGAATCAGTGCAGAGCAGAATAAAGCTTTTTTGTTTGCAAAAGCATGTCAGATAGTTTGTAAACAATCCAAGCTTTATTTTCACCACAATTTTGTTTTTATTTAAAAAAGAAAAAGTGCATTGTTGTGTACAGTTACACACTTGTATACAAAACATTTACATATTTACATTTGTGATTTAGACACTAATCCAAACTGTATGTTGTAAATGTGATAAATGGATAATCCGATATATACTTATATTTCCCTTCTGGGATCAATTAAGTGTTGTGCTATATTTTTTATATTTCTATGCTATATTGTTTATTTGAGAGCAAAAACAACAAGGACAACAAAAACAACTGCAAATGGAACTGATCATTTGTTTCATTATTGATTAATCTGTCGATTTGTCCGACCAACAGTCCAAACCCCAAAGATATTTAATAATACACACTAAAGCAGAAAATCTACAAATTTGAGAGGCAGGGAAATATTTCATATAAATGACTTGACTTTACAATTGGACTAAAAGATCTTATAAATTGATGTCTTTATTATTAAAAAATAATAAAAAAAATGTTATTAATAAAGGCCCAGTTATCTACAGTGAGAATAAGAAAGCACATCATAAAGCACTATAATAAACCCTGTACATCATCAGTAGCTTTTGTTTTTAACCATGTGACTTTTATTCTATTTTATTGATGTACTTGTGGATCAACACATCTCATTTAATTGAAGGGATTGTTCAAAGATGAACCAAGACAGACAAATATACATATTACACAGTACAAAATATTTAAAACCACTTGACATCATTTTGAGTGGATTTTTCCCTTAACCCTCAAGTAAGCCCCTGTGTCAGAACCTCACCCAGTCTCTTGAGCTCCTCCACCAGTGTGTGGGTAAACTCCCTGCTGTCTTTGAGGCTGACGAAGCAGTACAGACACTCGCCCTTCACCTTGTGAGGCCGACTCACCACTGCAGCCTCCGCTACAGCCGGGTGCTCCGTCAGAGCCGCTTCCACCTCCGCTGTGCTCATCAGGTGGCCTGACACCAAGAAACACAAAGTCATAAGAGACACAACATAAACATGTAAGAGATCAATAAACACAAAGTTACTGGGCAGGAAATTGAAAGGCAATGCTCTCAAAAGGCTGCAAGTTAAAATATGTGTGTTGAAGTTATTATTGTTATATTACAAAGTAAAAATAACTCCATTTTGGATTGTAATAACCTTTTTTTTAAGCTTTTAAGAAGCAGCTGTGTTATTAAAACACTAACACAGTAGAGTACCTGACACATTCAGCATGTCGTCTGTTCTTCCTGTGATCCAGTAATAGCCATCTTTATCCCGCCTGCAGCCTGAGAGAGGAGAAAATAAGTTGCATAACCTGCAAAATAGTTTTTATAGCATCTTTTTCTCTCTTTCATAAGGCTCTTTTTGGTATTTTGGTGAGAAATCAAGCACATTTTGGGTATTTAGACTCTTCTGACATACAATCTGTGTTGCAGATGGGTGAACTTGAGTGTTGACTTACCATCACCAGTTACATAGAAGCCTGGGAACTTCTTGAAATAGCTGTTCTCGAAGCGTTCATGGTTTCTGTACACAGTGCGCATTATTCCAGGCCAGGGCCTCCTGAATACCTGTAACAAAACACAGAAAACACATACAGAACATTACAGAGGTATTACTGCTAGTACTGCTACTATTGCTGCCATTAATACAAATAATAAACTTTATTTATACAGCACCTTTCAAAACAAAGTGTTTTACATGGGAAAACCATGATTCAGAACTCAAATTAAATCAAATCAGGTAAAATAAAAAATACAGACAATATAATAATATAAAATACTGAAATAAGCAAATAGAACTGCTAGTACATCTATAATATACTAATCATCGCTTCAAACTGAAAATCTACTAAAAGTTACAAGAACTGTTCAGTCAACAAAACGAATGGTTGAATAGCAAATGATGATCGAAACTGACCTGAACTTCTCATTTATAGTTATTTGTGTATTTATCCCAGAAAGTACATATATTTTTTTAAGCTTATAGCCTTTGGATGTTTATGATTAACAGTATATTTCTTTCTTTCCTATATTTATTGTGTGTGTATCTGTTGATCTGGGCGGTGAGTTGATGCATACAATTGCCCTTACAGGACAAATTGAAATAACTAAATTGAAACTTACAAGATAACCCTCAGCCTCGCCTTCCAGTTCCTCTCCGTGTTCGTTGAGGATTGTGGGCTCTACCCCAAAGAAAGGAAAGGTCTGAAATATAAGATGTGGATTTAATGTGAGATAACTGTGTTCTCTTATTGAACAGCTACTGTATGTTTCTTTCAGCTCATAACCTGGATCATAATCTACAAATAGATTTCCTGCATTGGTTTAGTTCCAAAAATACTGACAGATCCAACCCTTCCTTACCAGCATGATTTGTTTGATGATACTCATCAGTGGAGATGCTGGTGTGTTTAAGATTTACATATAAATGTCTGTTTATTTGTCAGTATGAGGTGACTAATGTTACTTACAGCGGAGCCTGGTTTCAGTGGCGTGGCAGCAGGCAGAGGAGTCAAAACATGACCTCCCTGTAGAGAAATAAAGTGATATTTAAAGAGGAAACAAAAAATTGTGTATTGATAGCTTAATATATATATATATATATATATATATATATATATATATATATATATATATATATATATATATCATCAGTCAGAGTTCAGCACAAACACATTTTTCCTTTGGTTTCTTGTTGGTTTGAACTTGATGGAGCTGCTCTACAGTGTTTCTAGTTCTGGTTGTTGTCAGATCATCCCGGTTTAATATACAGTGTCATTGCAACCTACTAAACTAGCCTTTGTCATTTCTGCAGTCATTCATTTTATTTGCATCTATATCGTCCAGACATCTAGGCTTTAAATTCAAAAAAATCTATGGCGATTCTTAGTTGTTATTTGATGTTTTCAACTTTAAAACAGCATATGGACTAAAATGTATTCTAACCCTCTAAACTGAAGTGTGAGTTAACTGCAGGCAGATGGCGTTGCCGGCACTTACGGTCTCTGTCTGCCAGAAAGTGTCGACCACGGGACATCTGCCCTTACCGACGGCCTCGTGATACCACTGCCACGCCTCTGGGTTGATTGGCTCACCAACAGTACCCAGAATCCTTAGGCTGGAGAGGTCATACCTAATAGAGGTAGATGAGAAAACTTCCCTCAGATATCTTATATTCCATCATTATGTGGTACTGATCACTGCTCTGGTTTATGTCTATATCAACTCTAATTGGTTAACAGGCTGATGGTTGTTTGGCCCTACATGTGTTGTTTTTGTATGCTGGTTGTCTGACTATGAATGTATCTCATGAAAAATAGATATTGATCTTAATGAGACTAACTGATTGAATCACATTACATGTTATTTTCTGCCACATCTACTACTTCATATTATTGATTTGCTACATACAGACATCAGTGCAAAAATTATGCTCTTTTATTCCGACAACTGACATTTGTTATCATCTTCACTGGTGATGTTTTACATGTTTAGTGTTTATGAAATTAAAGCAGTAGTTTGATATTTTGGGAAATATGCTTATTTACTTTCTTTAGCTTTTGGTTAGCTTAGCTCAGCTTAGCTCTGTCCGGAGGTTACAACATCTGCCTACAAGCACCTTTAAGGCTCACTAATAAACACTTTATCTCATTGTTTAATCTGTAAAAAAATCTAAAAAAAACTGAGGTGGAAAAAAATGACAAGTTGTGGTTTTACAGTGTCAAACTACTTCTTGGCTGGGCCAGGCTTCCTGGTGTTTTGTCAGAGAAGGGCAGAACCCAGCTAGCTGTTTCCAGTTTCCAGTTTTTTTAAGCTAAGCTAAGCAAACTGACTGCTGGCTCCAGGTTCATATTTAGCATACAGGCAAGAGAGTTGTATCAATCGTGAGCATATTTCCCAAAATGTCACACTATTGCCTTAGATTTTATGCCATAGAACTCCATTAGAGCTGTGTGTGAAATGTCTGGTTAATGGTTGTCACCCCAAATAAGCAAAACAGGTTTGGAAAAAGAATATACACAATCAGTGCCTGTTTTCAAGGTGTGTTTAAGTGTTGTTGTTTTTGCCAAGCTTTTGTGTTGCACTGACAAGCTGATACAGATTCTGAATAGTTATCAAAAACTTGTTTTCTCAAAGCTTTACCTTTGGAGTGAGTGTTGACAGACTAAGAAATTGAGTTTTCCTTGCATCTTTTTTGAGTCTTGTGAATTTAGTGTTTGAAAATGCATGAAAAAGGCATGTTCATCATTTATACAGTTTGCTTTCTTCACCTCACCACCAAGTAGTATGTGAGAACAGAAGAAAGAGATATTTCAAAAATGAAAGGTGGAAATTTCCATATGAAAGCTGTTGTAAAAATACACTCGAACCACCTATCACACCAAGCTGTGTTTTGAAAGTCAAACTCCTGTTGTAGCTTCTGTAAATCTGGATATTTCTGAGCTGCTTTGACATTCAGAGGATGCAAGCTCTTACTTCTGCAGCGGTTCCCGTCCGTACTTCATCAGCAGGCGGATGGCTGTCGGAGCTGTGTAGAACTTGGTCACTTTGTATTTCTCAATGATCTCCCAGAACCGGCCGACATGAGGGTGAACTGGAATACCTTCAAACTGGGTAAAACACACACACACACACACACACACACACACACATCTCTAAGAAGTTCTTAAACGGGGCCTCTTTGTGTCTTTTAATGGCACTGTGGTGATTTTTAATAAAATAAAAGTCTCTTTCAGACTCACTAGGACACTTGTGGCGCCATTCGCAAGGGGGCCATAGGTGATGTAGGAGTGGCCGGTGATCCAGCCGATGTCGGCGGTGCACCAGTACACGTCGTCATGGTGATGGTCAAAAACATACTTGAAGGTCAGCGACGTGTAGAGCAGATACCCAGCAACAGTGTGGAGAACACCCTGTACCGTACACAAGGACGGAAACATGAATGAGATGATTGGTCAGCACAAAGACAGCAGATTGCAAAATGAAGGTAGCTGAAGAGACGAGGTGTGTGTGTGTGTGTGTGTGTGTGTGTGTGTGTGTGTGTGTGTTATGCCTTTTAGAAAACCATTAAAGCTTCCTACTTCATAGCAGATTATGTCAAAGCCAGCACAAGTTAATGCCATCATAGACTTATCAGAGTAGAAAATCGATCATGTGATACAAAAGATGTGATTTCACTGAGAATTTACAAGCAGAAAATGAGCAGTGTGTTTCCCACCCCCTGCAAAGCTACTGTGTGTTTCTACTAAAAAACTGGTTTGTACATACATACACCTAAACATCTTACCTTGGGTTTGCCAGTGGAGCCGCTGGTGTAGAGGATAAACAGCGGGTCCTCAGCATCCAGCCACTCAGGTTCGCACTCTTCAGGAGAGTCTCTCATCACCTCCTCCCACCACACGTCACATTCTGAGTCCCAGGGGGTCTGAACGCACCAGAACAGGGAACAAATGCCAGACATAAAATCTGTCATTATATTTGCTCACAACTTTGCACCAAAATACCAGCAGCAACACACTAAGTCAATTTGGAACTGACTGTGATTTACTGTGCCCCTTGGAGGCATAATCTGACTACTAAATTGGAAGAGAACATGTTTTTTAGTGATTTAAAAAAACAAAAAACAAACATTAGATTAGATTCAACTTTATTGTCATTGCAAAGGTACTGAGAGAATGGAATGCAGTTTAACATCTAATCAGAAGTGCAAAAAGCAGTAATGTATAGAGTATATACAGAATAAACAGTAACACATATAGAATGGAATAAATGGTAAGGGGAAAGATATGATTATGCTAGATATATACAGAATGAGCAGTATTAACAGTGTGTAATGAATATGTTTTAAAACATTCCTACCTGTAGTTTGTTGCATGCAGCTCCACTTTTTGTCCTGAGTGCATGATGCTTGACGATGAGGCATTTAGTGACACTAGATGACGCTCTGAGTAAAAAAAAGAAAAAATGTAAGAGGCAGTAAAAGGCATCGAAACCTCTTCTAATGGCTACTAAGTGGTTTTGGTGGCCTGCTTTGCGTGTATTTAAAAAATATCAAGTGCCATGTGAGCTTTTGGTACATGTCTTTGTTCTAATATTGGACCAAACGTTTACCAGAGTTTGTGCCAGTTTTCACATGAAAATTCCTATTTATTTTTTTCTCCATCTCATCTTCTTTTGCTATATTTTTCAACTGCACTTGTCAATTTCATTATATAATTAGATGAAATATTTGTCTCAGAGGGCTTCTCAATCTAATTAAAATGCAACACCCTCTGTCATTTGACCCTTGATTCGTATGATGAAAAACAGAAACAGAAAAAACTGAAAAAGAGAGAAACCTCGGGAAGAGCAACAGAGGAAGGATCCCTCTTAAAACAGACAGAAGTAGCAGTACCAGAAGTACAAAATGGAGAAAATTAATAATAATAATATTAAGTTAAAAAGTACATGATATAATATTAAGGTAATAGCGAATATAATAAGGGTTAGTGTCAAATAGTTTCAGGCAAACTCTCTGTTTAATATGGAAAATGTGATATTTTAAAGCAAAAATTTGGATTCAACTTTTGTTTTGGCATATGAGGCTTTGGTATAATGGACAATATATTTTATTTGTAAATGATACCCCTGCACCCCTGATAACACATCTCTCCCAGACGAGCAGCTTGGGCTTCTCCGATGAATCAGATCTCCCCATGTTGCCCGGCTACCCCGTAATATGGAAAATGGACAGTGTGTTTCCTCAACAACCTTGTTAAAACAGCTGATAGGGCTTTGCTGTGTGTGTGTGCGTGTGTGTGTGTGTGTGTGTGTGTGTGTGTGTGTGTGCCTGTGTGCATGCGTGCGTGTGCGCGCACGTGCGTGCGTGTGAGTGTGTGTGAGTGTGTGTGTTGCATGCGTGCGTGCCTAGTGACTCGTATGCCAGCATTTGAGTCCCATTACCAGCAGCTAGTGTAAATAATGGCGGTTTCTAAGAACTGGTGGCCTTATAAGCAAGACCTACATTTCCCTGCACTTCTCCAGAGCCTCGTCCGCAATCTGTTTCAGGTTGATCAGCTTCTCTCCTCTATAAACACCATCTGTATATTACAAAGGGATGTAGTGTGGGAGAGTGATGGAGAGACAGATAATGAAAACCGTGTGAACTGACATGGAGAAGGTATTTAAACACTGAGTCTCTTTACAACTTGAAAACCATCTTATACTTGAGCGCTACACCACATGCCTGCTGTCACCAGAACGCTGCTCTGGGCATCCATGATCCTCTCACACAGAGACTCAGAGGAGAAGCCTGCAAACTGAACATGCAAAGAGAAAAATAAGACAAAATGTATGACCTTCAAAAGGATAATTTGGGTTTGGTAGAACTTGTGTCTTACAGTATTGTCCATCATTTCTATTGATAACATTGTACTCATTCTTTGCTGGGATCTGGGAACACGGCAACATGGGGGACACAGTCACAAACAGGACAGAGTCCAACAGGGCAAGAAACATGATAGGTTGTAAACAAGCCAACAGTTCAGCCAGATTATCTAAACCAATACCTCACTGGTCAGGAAACGTGGGCACACAACCATTGTAATCATGTGCAAGTCTGTAGACTGTGATGGATGTTAAGCTAACAAGTTGTCCAAAAAAAATTGTTTGATCCTCCAACTGCTCATGTTTCTTGTCAGATGCCATTTTAGCAGTAATGTTGCGTTTCTGGATCTCTGCAATTAACTTTGTCAATACAATGTTGTATTATTATAAATATTAATGGCAAAACATTTGCCCCAAATTGTAATAAACTGGACTGGAACTTTAGCCCAAAGGTGCATGTTGCTTTAACAACAGAGCGCTAAGCACAAATGTGGCAACCAAACAAATGTGGCCTAAACTATGTACACTTCCTTCAAAATAAAGAAAATCAAGCTCTGGTGTCTCGGATATGACTTGTAACATTTAAAGCAAGAATACTTAGACGCTTGTGTTCTGGCCAAGGTTAATAGTTCACAGTATAAAGTTTCAGTGTTGATGACAGCATTATGAATCACTGAGGACTCTGCACTCAGCAAAGTGTCACTGAGTGTCACTGCATGAGTGGCATTGGCTGTCCTGTCTGGCTCCATCTATGATTAAATTTCATGCCAAGCTAACTTATGATTAACATTAACAGTCACGTGAGAATCCAAGAGGCTGGCACTATCCCAAAGATCCTTATTTTGCTAAGTGATGTTCATATCAAATAAGATAAAAAGTTGGAAAATGTACAACAATGACCAATCAAAGACAAGGTCGCTGACACTTAAGTCTGCCAAAACAGGCCTTTGCAAGTCATAAAGCAAACCTGCCTTGGAGCAGCCTGAAGATATTTTTAACAAGGCTACTAACCTTTGCACGGATGAGGACGATTGAGAAGCTAAAATAGTGTTGGCTTCCTTGCAAAGAATGTCTGATGCCTTCCCAAGCTAGATACAGCCAGTAAATGTCTGACCCATATATCGAGTGCAGTTGCTGTCAGTGCTGTGTTCACACAGAGAACAGCTGATAACTACAGAAGCAGGGCAAACACTGCTTTCCTACATATTAACTGTCTGCAAAAATGACTTAATTTGAACTGAGATGAATTGAGGAAAAATTACTTTCACACAGAATAGAAGTTATGCATGCTACATATGGATTAAATGGTACCATAAAACAATGCTGAATGAATCCTGCTTGGAGCAGCAGAGAAGGTAAGGTTTCTCACATAATTTGAGAAGATAAACATTGTGTATACTTTGTTAACATGTTAATATTAAATGACTTTACATATTTATGTAGCCAACCCCACTTTTCTGCTTGTTCAAAAATGGGTGAAACAAAGACTAAACATTGTTCGCATGAAGAAAGGGGCTGTTCATCGTACTACTTACCACAATGGAGTGAACAGCGCCTATCCTTGCACAGGCCAACATAGTGTAGACCAGCTCTGGGATCATGGGAAGGTAAATAGACACCCTGTCTCCCTTTTTTACACCTTAAACAAGGAAACAAGTAGACTTGAGGTTTTTGATAACACAAATCACATCTTGGCCACATCTGGGTTACTTCTCAACTCAAACCAGCAATGGCAATGTAGCTTTAAGATGAGTTTCAATATGTTGGATATGTGCCAGATACTGTAATGTATGTCTGATATGCAACAAGTGCATTGGGCATACCACATAGAGCTATATCTGGTGTGTTATGGCATGCTATATTATTTATTATCATTATGTCCAAGCTGAATTTAGCAATGATTTTGGCATGTGTTGATGTATTTCTTGTTTTACTCAAACTTTGGACAGCTACAGGTCATTTGTAAGGATCAAGTCATCTTTATTTTTAGCTACTTGGCAATTCATATTTAGGTATTATCATATAGATGTAAGATTTTAGTTTCTCACCCATTTTCTTGAGGACATTAGCACAGCGGCAGACCTGGCTCAGCAGCTGGCTGTAAGTGATGGCCATGTGGTGGTCAGGTGAGTTCCCCTCCCTGAGAAGTCAACACGCAAGAGGAGGAACACAACCCAAATATGTTACTGTAATGCAAAACCTGTCTCAGATTGTTTAAAGATATGTCTGTATGTGTTGAATACATAGTGCTAACCAGGTTTTTTTTTTTTTTTTTTTAAATCCTTTTATGACGGACATAGACACCCTCAAGATTCACTGTTCCCTCCAAACGTACCCTCCCCTCCGATAACATAATGTCGTCCTGTGAGTTCTCGGAGTTCACAGAGGAGATAACTTGTTCCCGCTGTTGCAGGGTCTATATTGGGTTTGGATGTTTGTCAGGACAGTTGTTTAGAAAGCTATGTGGCACAAGGTTTCACAGGCAAGCTGGCAGCATTGTAGCAGGCCTCTGGTGCAGGACAGAAGCCAAAACACTCTACAAACCTGGCATCACCTTTATCACCATGATGATGGTGAAATAAATGAAACTCTGCACTCATAAATGCAACGGCTATTGATAAAGTGCACATATTTGATTGTCTTTAGAGGTCTTATATGTTGTGCCTCTTGGCAAATATGTACAGTATCAGAGCCAACCAAATTCCAGAGGGTTCCACAGGGTCCAATCCTTGAACTCTTTTATTAAACTGCTAAATGTTTGTGTTAGCTCTGAATGTGCATTGAGCAAAGCAATGTTTGGATGTGTCAACAATTCCCACATTTAAATGAAGATAAAAGGATTTTTATTTTTTTATGTGCTAAAGATGACTAAAAGTGGTGTTCACCATTATTGCCTGCTGCTGAAAACCCAAGGGAGAATTCTTTGTGTAGTGGGCAGGGAATCAGATCTAAATCTTAATGGCCATGTCGGGACAATAATAAGCAGCTGAATATAAACAGATTATTAACATAGATCACACACTATATTCTCCTTATATTGCATACTAAAAATCAGTATGGCAAACACTTGAGCAGATATATTACATAAGTGTTTTGATGTAGTGAAAACAGCATTAAGACACTTGTGTGTGGGTGATGGCTGGTCTCAACTGTGCCCAGTTCCATTGAACCCCTATAGACCTTTTTCACAGCAGACATGTTGACATGTCATAGTAGGAAAAGCACAGGTGTATTCAAAACCATTAATGATGGCTGCATTCCACTTAGGAGAGGCCCTGGTATTGTGCATGCTGACTCACTGAAATAGCTTACTGTGACACTTGATGGAATTGAGCCATCGTTAAGGTTATCAATTTCAGCTGTGCTTTTCCTACTATGACAAGTCAAAAATGTCTGCTGTGAAAAAGGTCCATTAGGGCTGAGCTTGCATAACCACTATTTGTTATTTGCTAAGCCTCTTCTTATTGGCAAAACAACATATAGTAGATGTGGGGAGGTGTGAGGCTCTACTGTAAGCAGCAAGCTACTGAATGTTTAAAAATGATTTTAAAAGTTTGGTGGAAGTCAGAAGTTTAAAAGAGTGGGTGAGAAAATGTATGAGCTTATATCCAAAATATTGCAACTGAAAACAATCATTCTGAAAACAATCCAAAAGGCTTATATTGGACTTTCTTCATTGGAAGATTCTGGCAAGTTTCAAGTAGAAGTAGGTTGGTACTGTAATAAAACACCAAAAACCTGTTTTCACAACCTGCTGTAATGCTACATTGTAAAATGTGTTGTACCCAAATCATATAAAATCTGGTATAATTTTGCAAAAAATTATGTTACATTTTCTTTGTTGATTCAGAGGATGGAAACATTGAAACACTGACACTGTGTTGGACTAGCTGAGGTTTGCTTTGGTGCACTGGGGTCAGCACAGGGGACACGACAGTTGCTATTAACTGGAATACCTGACATACTGTATCTCCAGGCAGTATTTCCCATCAAAGCAAACATTCATGGCGGACAGACGTTGTCGCTTACCAGTAATAGGCAACCTTTTCACCAAGATTCCTCTCCCTCACAAGCCTGTCCAGGACATTATAGCACATGTTGGTTTTAGCCCCTTCCATGCATTTGACATAAATGTTTCCTATTGTCACATCAAAGTTATACTGCAGCATTGGTCCTGTTGCTGGCTTCTTCCAAAAGAAGTCATCAGCAACCTCCTTCCAAAAAGCTGAAACAAAGTGATATTTCAGGTAAGTGTTATAGACTGCAGACAGGATAGGTAAACACTGAAGACACTGAATACAGTCAGGCTCTGAGGGAGGTGGAATGCATGGAAAAACTGCAAGCACTATGCTTAAAATACAGATGTGTTTGACCTACCTTCTGGATTCTCAAGAGACTTCCTGTACAGTGCCAGATAGGAGTTAAAATCAGGCACATGAGCATCCCTCTTTAGGTCATCAGGAGGGTAGTACATTTTGTCCTGGGATTCAGTAACAACCATTGTGAAAGGACAGATGCAGACAGGCCTATGAAATCTGAGGGTGAGTCAGAAAATTGGTTAATCTGGAGTCACTGCTGATCTGTCTGGATCCTCCTGAGTAAAGTTAGAACACTACAAGGCCTCTTCTACTGAAGCAACACAATTCAGCATGCATAAAGACCCACCTCTAATCCCTGAGCTGCAGGTTTTGCAGTCTGCTTAGGGCCAGGGCAACCAATCGACTAGCAGGATGCGGCACTCCCACTTTTTCATTGGATGAGCCCTCCCTGGCCTGTTGATCGCATTATTTTCCCAAGCAAGGAGGTGGAGAAAGTGTGCAGTAGCAGATGAATGCTGGGGATTCATGCAGGCCCCAGGAGGTTTGATTTGACACTGACAGGAAGGGTGATGTGTGGTCTGAGAAGAGAGAGAGAGAGAGAGAGAGAGAGAGAGAGAGAGAGAGAGAGAGAGAGAGAGAGAGAGAGAGAGAGAGAGAAAACAGCATTTTATCAGCCAGTAAACAAAATCCCTGATCGTGATTGTAACTAAATATTTTATTACTGAGAAGCACTTTGTAGCATTGTTTTCAAACGTGTTAAATAAAAGTTATTATTATTATAATAATTTAAATTATTATTACATTGTATTATTATAATATGAAATAACGTGTAATAAAAATATTTGCTCTATACTTTGGAATATTTGACCCTAGTAAACGCCGGGAAACATGCAACGTGAACCTTTATCCAGGTTACATTATGGTTAAATCATAGATTGTTAAATCTATGGTTTAAATGGCTTTTGGCATGATTAGTTTTTTGTTTTTTTTAGCTCAAATTTCAATCTGGGATCGATTCAGTTGCGCCGCGACTGATTTATGACGTAGAATCTCACGTCAGACCCTGTTAATCGAGCGTCAAAACGCTTGTGTTGATGTCGGACGCTGCTACTGTCCTGTCCATTTGCTAACACACCAAACTAAGCCCCAAGATGTTTTTGTCTGCTGCAGTTCGCTCTGCAGTATCGCAGACGGTATGTTTGTGGTATTCTTTATGGTTCTGGGTAAAAGTTTAAATGCCATTTTTGATATTTGGAGGAAGAAATGCTATGACTTCTCACAAGGACAAGCAGTGGAGGCCGCTAGGCTAGCGTTAAATAGCGTTGGGTAGCGTTAACGTTAGCATGCTAGCTAATTTAGCTTACTGCTGTTAAACGTGTACAAGGTGATCTTTGGACAAAATAAGCAATGCAAAGGAAAATTTACCCTGGACAGGAGCAATTGTGCATCAGAAATAGCTTGATTATTATTATATATCAATTGGATTTTAGATAGAAAACAAAGTGTGAGTTTGGTTGAAAACACGTAACTCATTCGATGCTGTAGCTAGTTAGATAGCTGTGTGTGTGTGAGCGCTGATACTGCAGTTGTACAATATAGCAAAGCACTGGTATTTTAATCACTGCTAGCATTGATACTTATTTCCACCCTGTGTGGTTTAAACCGGCAATATCTCAAATAGTCTTTTATGATTATCTTATATTGCTAATAATGACTGACAAAGTAATAAAGATGCAAATTAGTACATCAAGGATGTATCTAACTATTACTAAGATACGACCTGTAATTTCTACCTCTGAAATGTGTAAATGTCAATGAAAACTGACACATTTGTGTGATTGCGGGGATAATTTATTTAGACATATACCATAAGTGCTCAAGTTATGTTTATGTGAGGCCGGGTATCCCATGTTGTGATGTTTTAAGCTTTATAATTAAATAGTTACATACAATGACAAGAACGGTCATATCTTTTTAATTTACCAGATAATTGTGTTATGGTTGTTAATTTACAGAATGTCAATGTGTAGTTTTAACAAATATGCCTAATTATGTTAAAAAAAAAGAAAAGAAGGTAGTCTTAACACAATGTCTCTGTAGTAGACAATGACAACATCACCAGTTTGTATTTTTCTGTTTAACTTTTCCATTTAAAAAATAAATAACTTTTTCCATTTCCGTCTGAAGTAAGACATACCCACCAAAGTCTCTCTCTCTCGCTCTACACTACCAGGTATTTTATCTGTTTACTTTTTTCTCTGTATTTGCAGGTCAGGAGTCTGCATCGGTCTGCTGCACGCGCTGGAGCTGGTGGCATCTTTGTGGTAAGTTGCAGCTTATTTGCCAAAGTCAAGAGATGTGTGTGTGGCCAGGCTTAATTGTTTAATCATTGTTAAACACCTCACAATTGGCTTTAAGTGTTGTTGTGTGTCACATTCTGGGGTAATATTATAACCATAATAATTATGGTTAGATTTTCATGTTGTCTTTGTCCTTCAGTCAGGATCTGTGATACAAATGGTCAAGTTTGGTTAATGGGGCCAGAATATTAGTGTTTTCAGTTCTGTCTGGCTTATTTCATTCTAGCTATTAAATCAGGGACTGCTTTTACATGGGAAAGTAGTGAATTGCTGAGCTACCAGGGAGAACAAAAATCAACGCTGTAGCTCCACCAAAATAGACAATCACATTTTTCTTTGTGGTCCTTAAAACATCCAGAATAATATGCAATATTGTCTAGATCTGTATCACTGTTATACACTGTTGTCCTTATAACTGACATCTGTGGTCTTGTATCACTGCAGCCTAGCTAAATAGAGCCCATGCAGATTATAATGTACACAGATACTTTGTATTATGTCAAAGCATCAGTCCATTTTTATTTTTGTGATGTTACAGTGTAGGGTATATTCATATACAACATGTTAGCTATAGTTTGAAAATGCATTATTTACAAGTTGATGCATTTTAAATGGGTAAAGAAAACATATATGGGACTGGAATCTCGTGAAACAGGATTAAACAGGAGGAAGTAAAATCAGCTTTATTTTCTTCATTCTGTGTTCCACATCTGGAAGATTGAAGTCTTACTTGTCCATACAACTTAATTATTCTATATGAAATAGGCCTGTTTTACTCCAGTGTTTACACACAATACTGATATAATGATCTTTCACAACCACAAACTTACGCCAGTTGAGTTTCATAAACTGTATAAA
This sequence comes from Sander lucioperca, assembly GCF_008315115.2. Classification (NCBI taxonomy): domain Eukaryota; kingdom Metazoa; phylum Chordata; class Actinopteri; order Perciformes; family Percidae; genus Sander; species Sander lucioperca. The sequence continues at coordinate 4,759,343 of NC_050181.1, forward strand.
CCTATTATTTAAAGGTGGACATATTTGTATTTCTTTCAGCCAATAAAACTAATGTGTAAATGTGATCAATACATGACTCAGTGATATGCTTGTTTTAAATTTCAAGTTATTTAAAATGAAATGCACAACAAATACAGAAGCAGTTGTTTCAATGAAAATATTGGGTCCCTTCAACTCCAATGCTAAGTAAATTCATATAAAAAAGAAAATCCCAAGTAAAAAAAAAAAAAAAAAAACCTAACTGAGAATATAAGACAAGACAGAAAATAGTGCAAGGTAAAATATAGGGATAACATGTTACATAATACAATGTGAAATAAGGTTATACACATACACACACACACACACACACACACACACACACACACACACATACAGAGGTTAAAACAGTTGTAAAACAGTACGTAAAGTATATAAAGCTAAAGTGACAGTTTTTGGGTAAAGTGACTTGTGATCAGCTCAGAGCTCAAGAGTTCAAAAGTCTTATGGCCTGTGGGGTGAAGCTATCCCTGAGCCGTTTGTGCTTCCATATTTTCTTAAATAGTCCCAAAGCTATCAGTTTTCCACGACCTCTTAATTTATCCCGGTAGCTTCCTTCAGAGCCTATTAGGGCCATGCTGTGCAACAAAAACATCACGTGATATTCTCATGTAATGGAAACATGCCATGGTTGTATTGTCCCTTGATAGTAAAGGTGTTTTTGATTTGTGATTAGAGAAATGTTGTTTCTTTGACAATTTTAACTTCAAACACTATTACATTTTAAGTTTTTACTTAATTGCACAAAGGATATTTGCTGCTCACAAGGGGGCAGTGTGTGTTACTCACATGAAAGTGGTTGTTGTCAAGTAAATATTAATCCATAATAGCAACTTTACATTTTTGAAACAGGATTTAATATAAATTGCCTAATGAATTCTCAGATGACCAGGAATAATTGTACCTCTGATGTAAACAATGTTAACTGTCATTTAATACTGTGGTCTTTCTGTTTTAGCACAGAGATACTCCTGACAACAACCCAGATACTCCTTTTGACTTCACTGAGGAAAACAAAAAGGTATGTTGACATCTGTATTGAGCAGTAAATTTAGGGCATGCACTGACCAATATCTAATATTTTCCACCTGAATTGGCCAGTTCAGATTTGCATTGCAGACATACCTATCTTTACTTTTTAATGATTATGTTTTTCTGTTATTAATTCTATTGAATTGTATGGGTGTCTCACCCACTTTTCGTCTGTTTCACTAGTTTCATTCAAATTATTTTCCTGTTTTTTTTTTTAACTGAAAAGATAGATTTCCCCATATCCACAGTAAAATATGAGCACCTGATCGTTATTACTAAAACATTGAACCTTCATATTACTATTCGAAGTTGATGTCAATCCATATACTGGTGTCAGTGCATCTCTTGTAAATCTATACATGATATATAAAGGTTTATCTTAATATCTGTGTAGGTAATCATTTTGTATGAGCATTGTTTGATATTTTAAATTGGTCTAATTGTTGAAGTACTAATTGTTGAAGTACAAAAGTGATTCTTATTCTGAGCATCTCCACATTCATGGTAAAATATCTTTTTCCCCCCTCCCCCTGTAGAGGATTGAGGCTATCATTTCAATGTACCCTGTTGGACATAAGCAAGCAGCCACCATCCCAGTGTTGGATTTAGCCCAGAGGCAACATGGATGGCTCCCTATCTCTGCCATGAACAAGGTACAGTGATTCTTCTGCAATTTGTTTTACAGCTGTGTGATGCCAATTAGAATCCGTTGGATAACATTTATACGAAAGGCCATACGACACCATGTCTTATGTATCATGTAAGGAAACCTCATTGAATGCTTGTAATTGTTTTTATTCAGGTCGCTGAGGTGCTGGAAATCGCTCCAATGAGAGTGTATGAAGTAGCAACATTCTATACGATGTTCCTGCGTCAGCCCGTGGGAAAATACTTCATTCAGATTTGCACAACAACACCCTGCATGCTTTGCAACTCAGACAGCATCCTGGAGGCCATCCAAAACAAACTGGGTAAGAGAGCCATTTTCCATGTTATGGTGGGACACCAATGAAGAGTTGAAAAGGCAGATGAACATTTTTTTTGAGATAAACAGAATTAGGAACAAATATGTAAATATACAGATGTCTCTGCAATTCAAACAGTAAGTTGTAGCAGCAAACAAGAAGACATAATCAAGCCAGACGACTGCTAACCTACTTCAGTCTGTGTGGCATTTAATAAAGCACCCACATATTTGTTTGTTCTTTTAATCAACCAAATAGGGAGGCTATACTTTTTGTTATAACTCAAATATAGTGTTACTGCTTTATAATGTCAGGTAGTGCTTGTAAATGTTTGTAACTGCTTGAGTTAAAAGTATTCGTTGTTTCGGTAACATAATCTGCAGCTTGTCAGAGGAGTTTAGCTAAATATAAGGCACGTCTCATTTGTTTTTCCACAGGTATCAAGGTTGGAGAGACTACTCCAGACAAGATGTTCACGCTAATAGAAGTGGAATGCCTAGGTGCCTGTGTAAATGCTCCAATGGTCCAGATCAATGACAACTATTATGTGAGTGCTTGACTACTGTGTGATGTAGATGGCTTCAAAACTGAATATTATACCAAAATTAGGTTAAAGGCTGAAATGAGTTTTGCAAAGAATACATCTCTCAGCCCTATTTCGGGAGTGATACCTTTTTTTTTTCTTTGGACGCCAATGCAGGTGTCTACACTTGTGAGGCTCAAAACAAATAAACGGGGAGATTAACTTCATGAACCAGATGTGATATAAAAATAAAGCTTGCTTTTGGATTTGTGGTTAACCATGATCTAAAACTAATTCTGCACAATTGCCATGGGTTGCCAAGTTTAGTTATTGCAAGTTGAGCACAAGCGAATGACCCAATTAAAAAAAAATGCGACCAAAAGGAGGAATTTTCTGTAACACCTATAACTGCTGAGGTGTGGTCATTAGAGACAGAACAGGTACAATGTGTTAACTAGAATAAGGTGGTAAAAAAGGTGGTAGTTTAGCAATTTAGGTGAATAATTAGCACTCAGAAATCCACACACTTTTTGGCTATTAGATTAATTCTGTCATCAATTGCATGAATTAAGTTTTATTCAAGATGGTACAGATTGTGAACAGTTTTGTGTATCTGGTTGTTTAGGGCTTCTAAACCTGGAAAGAAGCATCTTAGGAGCAGTAGAGGCAAGATTAGTGTAACTGCACAGATATGCCTGTTCAACAGCATGTCCGTTTGTTTTACAATGTAAATGTCTGATACAGTCTGGATCAAACTATGTAGTTGTAAAACACAACCTTTTGTGATTTGGTTGGGTTTAAAAAATATCTGTCAGAACCAGCCCTGCTTTGGTTACCTGTTAAAAAGAAATTCAAGTCAGTTATTTGGTTTAACCTTTTTAGCACTGAAACCCATAATGTTATTTTATGAAGTGGATTTGAACCAACAGTTTAATTATATTTTGTAACACACTTTAACATTTAGATATTTTGACTTTTACTATATCTGATTCAGTTGTGGCCCAGGGCAGACACATTCTGCATGTCCTTTTGCCCTAGACAACAGTTATTTGGAAATTTTGAAAAGGGTTATGTAGGAAGTCTGATCATTTTGACTGACAGTGTAAATACTGCTTTATATGTCTGGAAAAGTATTGCTTTTTTAGAATTAGCTATAATCATAACATGCTCCATGCAATATTGCAAAATTGGTATCCAAAGTATGGCCTCCTAACCTTCCCCACTATCTTCTTAGGATTGAGTTTAATAGGGATGAGAAGGTGCTCCTACAGATTGAAAGATGTGAAAAACTGTGAAAAGCAGTGCACTATTCTACTTTCTTCTCATTTATCCTGCTTTGTTCTTGTTTCCAGGAGGACCTCTCACCTAAGGACATTGAGGACATTATCGATGAACTTAAAGCAGGCAGAATCCCACCACCTGGGCCTAGGTGCATACACAATCATCTTGAATTATTATATTTTTCTGGTTGATCAATCAGAATCAGATCAGAGCAGAATTTTCTGGAACATTGTAAGTGCACTGATTGCATAAGACATATTTTCTTTTCCTTTTTCTACAGGAACGGCCGTTTCTCCTGTGAGCCTGCAGGCGGATTGACTTCTCTGACAGAGCCTCCTAAAGGACCAGGTTTCGGTGTAAGACCGGACCTGTAGAGATTTTGGGCCACCATCTGCTTTTATCAAAAGCAACTTGTCCCTGAAGCCGATATTATGCTTAACTCAAACATGCTGTGTAAATAAAATGTTCATATACCTGTGCTCTAGGTGTCATGGTGTCACTTACAGGATCCCAACAATGACAAGGAAATATAACTGAATTAATGCTACAAATAATACATTTATAATATGGTCTTGACAACAACTACAGCGCTGTTAGGCACACTTGTCAATAGAGCTTGAAATATAAATGCATATAAAAGAAACTAGGTATCTTACAGGTATTTTCTGACATCAGTTTTTTTTAAGAATTATTATTTTGCCATGTCATATACATTTATTGCAGTTAAGTGATGCCATTTTCTGCATTGTACTGTTTTAGCGGACAAAAAAAGTATGTAGTATTAAAGAAAAGTACTATTCTATTTTGTTAACAAGCTTTACCACGTGAGGCTGTGCTGTAAAAGAAAAGAAGCTTGTGTCGCAGTTTCCATTGTCAACCTTACTTAAATGACAGCTTTCTCTGACGAGTTTATAGAGGGTTTCACTTGACTATCAATTATACAGTACATAAATGCATTTTAAGGAGTCGTGCAATTGTGGCACATAAGGCATTTGCAAACTAGTCCATCCCCCAAAACTGAAACAATGTAATACAAACAAAAAAAAAAGACATCCAAATACATATTTCTAGTCAGAATTTCTAATGCAGTGATTTCAAAGATTTTTAAGTAATTTTTTTCACATTAGCTTGACTGAATACATATTACAGAAAGGCTTTCTACAATTCATTCCAGACTACCCAATGCTATTTTTGTATCATTAGCTTCAAATACTCCCCCCCCCCCCAAAAAAAAAAATTAAGCAATATGAAATTATGAATAATAAGCCTACATGTCATTGTCACTAGTCAGAACTAAACTGGAGAATTTGCTTTTGTGTTGACTAGTGTTGATTTAAATAAAAGGTATCTACAATTCACATACTCAAAACAATAACGATATGATTAATTGAAGAATAAGCCTTAATGACAAAATGACCTTAATATATATTGGCACTATAGTTATAGTTAAGTTATAGCCATGTAAAATGAATATCTAGACACTCAGATATTTTTCAAAGTTAATCCGGTCAAGCTATTATATGATAAACCCTCTTGTCATTGCCTTCAACACACAGCCCCCTTCCAACAACTGCTCCTGTCATTTCAATCCCACCCCGGTGGCGTTTTCGTGTCTAGCCGGTGCCCCTCCCCCACTCCAGTTTCCTCTTGCGACTTTCAGCTTTCAAGCCTGCTCTGCAACATATAATATTATGCACCATGACGCATGCGCGCAACATACACCATGATGCAAATGTCACTGCGCAACCAACTTAAAGCTGGCCGATACAATGAGTTGGCGCCTCGGGCTGAAAGGGGCATTCAGTTTATTAATGAAACTGTCGCCAAATTATTTAGCCATGATCACAAGAAAGAACTGCCATTCCACTGTTAACCTCAACCGTGATCTTCGAGAAAGTTCCCACTAACCGCTTATACATCCATGACCGCAACGCACAGCAGCGGAAAAGATGACGTCAAGTGCCCACTACTGTTCTCCCTCTCCAATCCGTTTAGTCCCAAATTTACACGTTAATAGCCATCTACAGATGTTATACACGCCACTAGCTGACAAAATGTGAAAGCACAGAGAATATTCTTCACATTAAAAGTGCGGATTTACTCACAGCATCGATAAAACAAAGAGTTAAATCGTTTCCACACATACCCATCTACAGTCTGTCCAGCAGACGGAGACCTTATAAGCTCGGTGGGGCTCAGGCGGTCACGTGACTCTCATCGACCAATGAGAACGGCGTTTGCATATTTTGCTGGGTTTTTCTCGGAGAGGACGGGCGACGAACGAACGGCTGGGATGTTTTCAAAACCAGCGATGAACGTCACACAGCCGTAGGCTACGGTTAACGTCCAATATTTAGGAAATAACTGTTTATATTGCGCAATATTCACATATAGCAGAACCTGAATGAATCGGTGGGATACGTGTGACCCAGTTTAAAGGTAAGCGCAAAACAAGGTTTGTTGTTTGATTGCGTCAGATCATAAGGGGGTAAAATCCTAGTTAACGTTAGCCACCTGGCTAAGTTCTACAGCGAGTAGGCTAATGGTAAGCTAACGTGAAGTAAACTGCGTGCCAAAATTGAATGTTATGTGTCTGCGTGGGCTTGGTATAGTTGTGTGCCACGTGCGTGGCACACACTGAGTACTTTCTCTTCGCTAACTGGAATTTCACCCGTATCTGCGTAATAGCTCACTGTCTTTTAGCGAGAGAACAGAAAGCCAATAGGAAAATGTCGGGACGAAGCAGAGTGAGCTGGGTTAACCCCAGCTAGCGAGGCTAGTATGTCGGGCTGGAAACGAGCTTGCTAGCTAGCTTGATCAAGCGCTGGGGAGGGGGGAACGTTGTGAGGGCAGTGAAGGGGCTGCAGTGGGCTTTTGTCTCAGGCTGTGCTGTGCTCTCGTGTGAAATATTGCCATTAAAACATGAAACTGAAATATTCTTCATGTTGGCCACTGAGTAAACGTAACGTTACACAACACATTTACTTGTGCAACGCATTTCAGGACGTATTTATACCGTAACTCGTTATGTTTACTAACCACACGTTTTAGCGCTCAACAACATATTGCTGGCTGGTCATTGAAGACAAGCACGAGCGACATTACCGTGAGGTGGGTGGTGCTGTCTGCAATGATCTAGCCAACGCCACCTTTTATGTTCAACCAGCGCAGTTGTTGGGATAATAGCTAGTATAAATCTAGTGTACGTATATAGTTATGTTTTGCTAAATGTATACAATGAACTAGCATAACGTTAGCTTGAATAACCAGGAGCTTGTGCCTCATAGCCAATGTCTGTGACATCTTGGGGGTGTGTTGCCTGATACAAAAGCTGCCTGTTTTAGATGGCTGTCCGTGTAACGCGCGCTCTGAGCCAACAAAACGTCGACCTTACATTTTAAATGCCTAAAGTTAAAGAGCTTTTTTGTAGAGACAGCATTTATACACACAAATTAAGCTTATCAAAATCTCAAATGCACCACAGCCAAATTGCAAGTATTTAAAATGCTATTCATCTCATGATATATTTTTATGTACTATTAATATTGGGAGGGAAGAGAAATATTTTGCCATGGAGTTAATACATGACAAACACGAATATAAGAACAATATAATCTTATAATAATAATAATAATAATAATAAAAACAGAAATTGTAGATTATTCGAACATTACAAACACTGTATTCAAATAGGATGAATAAATACAACAGCATTTGTCAGATATGCAATATATTGAAGGTCTTTTGTAAGGCAATGGCAGAGAGCCTAAAAATGCAGGACCTTGCTGGAATTGCCATGAATAGAAACGCAGGGATTACTATTTTTAATGTTTTCTTTTGAAAAATTTCAAAAATATATTTTTTTTTATCTCAACAGTACAAGGTTTGTTCCTTTTGTGATCATAAGAGAACAGTTAGCCTTTCTGTTGCTGAGCACTACTTGTGATCACCAAGCAATTATGCAAAAAAAAGGGTTTGTCAACAATACATCCGAAAACATGTCATGATCGCTGAATGATTATTTAATTAACTCAATGGTCACAAGAGAACAAGCTAGTTACGTTGACATGAAAAATATTTCTCTTAGACCCGGAGCTAAAACAATACTTGTAAAATGGTGCCAGTGCCTGAACGGAAAAGAAGAACACAAAATGACAGTTAGTGACAGCTTATTTGTCGGTAAGGCCATATCAAATTTAAATGATTTATTTAAAATGTAATAATGGCAGAGGAGTACTTTACAACAACTTTGAATGCACCATGAACATCCGAGGTGCAATTGAATGCAACATTATCTCCCATTGGTGTTGTTTCTCCGACAACTCCTGACAGCGGCAGTGGCCGTGGTGCAGCTAGTCTACTCTTTGTCGTTTGTTGGAATCCTTTCGAGTGAAATACAGCCACACGTTAGACCGATTACCTGTCAGCATTTTAACCGTGTTTAAGCCAGCTACAAGCTTTACCGTAGGCTAATGTTACCTTGTGCCAAGTGAAGTGTTAACTAGCGTCACATGCAGTCATGCTTCTGTTGCCTCTAACGTCCGTTTCGGAGCACCGGGCCTGCACAATATAAGGAAAATATGAGATATGGGATAATGTTGTTGAATATCACGATAATTATATTACTTGCGATAAATGAACAGATATTAAAGTGTACTCAGTTCTGCCTTTCTACTGCTTTCAGTAGTCTGCTTAAATATAACAAATTGCTTGTAAAATTAAAAATGAATGAAAGGAAATCTTTTCCAACATTATTTTATTGAACATTGAATTGAATATAAAATGCACCACAGAAAAGTGAGTTACATTTTATAGTGCAGTTTTCTAATGATATTTTTAATGATAAAATCCCTGAGTGTCTTTCGCGATATGTTGCAGCCTTTCACGATGTGTTTATTGCGCCATTTGATATTGCGATGAGGATTAAAAAACAATATATTGTGCAGCCCTACCAGAGAGCAGCGCAGGCATTTAAGTGGCCCCGAAATGAGGCACCAAAATCTGCTTTGTCATTCGGCTCGGTAGATACCAATCGTTTAGGCCATATTGGCACCGGGTTTTGGTACCCAACCCTAGACCCTATGTTAAGATTTATATAAAATTAGCATTTCACCAGTCGCTTAAGGCATTATCAGCCACAAGGGGTGTTTTTAATACAACAGATCTACATACCTTCAAAAGAAAATTGCCAATTGGCTTCAAAGTCATCAAAGCCAATCAATATTTGGCCATTTGCTATTGTTAAATTCACCTTGTGTACTGTGTGATGATTGGGTGGTGGCATCAGTTTGTGTTTTTTATTTAATTAGTTGCCACATATTCTCAGAGGGTTTTGCATAAAGTCTTTTTTTAAAAGCTGATGGCAAGGTTGTTAAAGTACCATGGAAGATGGGGAGTAACAGAAACTACAAACTACACTTAGTCATTTCACTCGTAATCACACCTAAACCCAGAGAGGAGAAACTAATAGATAAAACTGACTGGGGTAATGTACTTTGGGTTAAATGACAACCTGGGCACTTTCAGTCTTCCATGACACATCATGTTTTGACATGACTAATCTAAAGAACAGGGCTACCTGCCAAATGTAGTCCTCGATGACCAGGAAATGCACAGGTGCTATAATTACAAAGTGCTTTTTAAATAATCTTGTTACTTTTGATATTTATTGTTTCTAAAACTCTACAGCAATTAAGATATTTGAGGAGAGCAACACTTCAAATTTATGTTATGACATAGTAATACATAATATGTTATTGTGAGAGTTTGGTGAGTAGTCCCGCTAACTTTTATTTAGCTACTACAATAAACAAAAATGTTGCTTGTCATAGCCCTTGCAGCTTTTTAAAAATGTATCTTATTCTTCTTTTTATTAGCACAATATATGCACATCAGGTGCAAGCATGGTGTCTGATGTCAAGGTTGATGGTCTGCACACACAGCCAGTTTGTAGTTAATTGTATGTGGTGCGATTAGCAAGCGGTGCAATTAGCATGCTTTTTGTTAATGTGACTGTAATAAAATTCTCCATCTTTACCAAACATGTTTTTTGGGGTCGTTGTCAGTAGGTACTCTGTTAATGTCCATGATAAGTTCATGAAAAGTTCTCAATATTCAACCACGTTGAGGAAAAAGGACATGAGAATCGATAAAGATCATGCAAGTGTACTTGGCAACTGAGGATGCATCAGATAGTTATTAGGCTGGGATTGAATGAGAAGTCCCACTGTGCTAAAGGTTGTAGTGTGTGAATAGGGTGAGGACAAGTAATTTATATTGCAATATATTACCATACCGTTTCTTGCAATACATTATGGGTACTCTTGCATCAGGACTGCAGTACCTTTTCATTATTGAGGTCGAGGTGTATCCTTTTATCTCTGCAGTCACTCTGAAATGTTATGCTTTCTGACACTTAGAGAGAAAGAAAGCTCTTCAGAATCCTCCTAAAAATAGTATGGCATTAATTTCAACTTAATTATGTGTTTTAGGCGTATATTTTACTCTTTAGTCCCACTAATATGGTACAGTACCAGTCAAAGGTTAGGACATGCTTTCTCATTAAGCGTGTCCAAACCTTTGACTGATACTGTACATCTTCCACCTATTGATGTATCACATTTTCTCATACAGATCATGGGGAAATATTTGACGCAGAATAACTATATATTAGTGACTGATACTGGACTGTGGCATCAACTTTGCTCAACAGAAAAGGTAATTCCTGTGTTGTTTTCCAAAGAGACTGCTTTTATCCAACTGTGTGACTTAAATGATGAACCTAAACAATGAACCAAAGCAGCACAGAATATTCTTGATTCTACAAAAACTACTTCTACTACTCTCACTACAAAAATACACCGCAGACATTGTCCTTGTTGGTATATTAACTATTTATGTCGTAATGCAATTGGTCTTTTTATTTTTATATATAGCCTAGATATCCAAATACAAAAGTGCAATAACTACTACATGGAAATGTTCAGTTTTTGTTTCAACTGTCAGTTTAGTTGTTTAGTCATAGCCATTTCATTCGATCCACCCACACATCACTTATGTAAAATACAGAATCTGTTGGCGTGCTGTGTTCTTCACTACCAAGCTTGTTAACCGGTACCAACAACGTTATCTTAAAGCTACATTGTGTAAGAATTTCTCCCTTCTAGCGGTGAAATTGTATATGACAACCAACTGAATATTACTTCCCCCCCCCCTTCATTCCGAGCGCGTTGTAACTCCTACGGTGGCCAAACCCGAAATTAGCGACGACTTCGTCCATGAGTGTTCCTTCCAGTGTAATAATAGTTTTACATTATTTTGGTACCATTTCATTGCTAACATCAGCTATCAGGTTCCCAAACATGCAAGATAATGTTAGCAAAGTATCAGTTCTATCGTTATTCTGTATATTGTAAGAGATTAATAGTGTACGGCAATGTTTACAGCGTAGGAGAGAAGCAACGGAGGTTTGTGTTTTTAATATATTTCTCTGAGCAATATGAACAATGTCAATGAAACCGAAATTAGCTCTTAGTATCTCCGTCGTTTACACGCAGCTGTTCTAGCTGTAGCTAGTCTGTCTTACAACTCCATTACCATCCAGAGTTGTCTGCCAGGGAAATCACGACATATGATTACGTTTATGTTACAAGGTAGACAATCCTTTTTCATCATTGACGCGAGGAAAAGTATCCTAGATGTCGTTCTAGCATTAGGCACAACCATGCTATAGTTAGCCAAGCAAGTAGCAACTATAAAACTTTGAATTTACACAAATAGGCAGAATTCCTGTCGAGAAGAAAGCAGGCAACCTCGGTGTCCCTTTTTAAAATCCTTGCTCGTTATGAGCTCTTTCCATCTTGGAAAAGTCACTCCAATCTTAACTTTGGTCTTGATGCTTTGCCTGTCGCGTTGTCGTTTTTAATTCTCTTTTTAATTCTCTTTTTAACTTCCATGGCAACTCCGTTACATGTCCTCAAGAATAGGCGCAATCCTCCATTTTCAACAGGCTTTCAAATCTGCCGGCAGTGAGTCACATGTAATCTTCTCCCCCTCCCTCCCTGGCATTCGTCACAGTCAGCGCCACTGAGTGACGCTGACTCTTTGGCTAATGTATTTTAAAGATGGAGGCGCAACATGGTGGCCGTCATTTGAGCGAGTTGCTGGTATGTATTCTGAATGATTCTGAATGGCAGATTCTACGTGTACGAGAATACTTTGATTAGTTGGTGGAAGTAATTACACATGAATGAGCACATATTTGTGAAAGAACAAAGGGGTTTTTGCTAAGAATCAACTCAAAAAATTAAACAATGGAGCTTTAACTTCACATGTCTCTCCTCTGTTTCGCGCTCCATTTTGTATGTGCAACGCGAAGCTTCCGTGGTCAGTGTAGCTTCAGTTGATTATAATGGACGCACTCTGCTCCGGGCACGTAGGGCTGTGTAACACTGTTTAGTACTACTTCTGCTGTCTGTATGGGACATCCACTGTGTTTTCCGACAAATGACATGATGCTACGCGGCCAGTGTGTCGCACTTAACGATTGAACTAATACCTCCCTGACAAAGGTAGTATTTATAACAAGACCAATTTATTGGATTGCATTATGTTGTTGCACTGTACATGTGGTTGAATGTATTGCTTAGCTATATGACACACTTGTAAATTAATAATTTGGAATACACAGCTCACCTAGAGCCCAGGCGAAGGTTACTCCTAAAACATTGAATCCTTGTCCGTATAATTTGGGAGCTTGCCACTCAGTGCGTTTGCATGCAGTTTAAAAAAAAACGATTACCGGAAATAATAATCCGTCAACGCTGTGAGTCGTAGTCGTTGCTATGACACCATGCATGAAGATCGCCACCTCCTGTACCGGAGGTAGAGTTACTCCGTCATTCTTCCCATGACAGTCTGCCCTGAAGCTAGGTTTATGGTCGATGCAGTATTGTGGTGCGCGTGCCATAAAATGACGTCACCACGGCTGTCGTATCCAGCGCAAAGGCTCTGCAAGCTGTCGCAGCGCGTGGTCGTGCACCTCTGAATCTTTGTAACAACGTGCCCGCTGCGCTTTCAGTTCAACACGGTCGCCTGGGATGAGCAGGTTCGTCTGTACAAACATCTGTATGATTCTTCATGTACAGACCACAGGGAGTCAAACTTAAATAAGTGGTCAGAGAGAGACACCACGCTGGGAAAAGAAGAAAAGTGTGGAAAAACATAAATCGTTTTGTCAAAGCTAAAAAAAAAAATATGACTTCATGGAAAGAGTGTCCTTTACAGTGTTATAGGCACAGTCATTTCGATGGAGATAAATTTGGAGATAAACAAGTCATGTTAATGATAAGAGTAGATAATTGTAATGTTTCGCGGTACGTCTGTGTTTATGGATGTGTTTACTACTGTTGCCACATAGTCTGCTTTCCTTTTACGTCCGGTCTCTTCTTCTCTACTACTTCTTGCTTATTTACAGATTGTTTTGTCTGTACACCCTCTGGTGTTTCGGAGAATACTGCAACGAACATTGCGCTGAGCATAAACGTCTCTGTGCCTTCTCGTAGCGCGCGCCATCTACGGTCGCCCCGCGCACGGTGTCACGCTCGAGTATACCCAACACTCCTTCCCCCTCCCCTCCTCCAAACTACAACACGTGAGACCCTCTGTGCAGCACGGATGCTGCATCTACTGCAAACATTGCTTTAAAAGTATGTGTCTTTGACTGTCATGGCCAACTGGCTAATGCCACCATTAAATCTCCATGCCCACTACATGTATGGGGTGAATTTAACAACAGCCAATGGCCAGATATTGGGTGACCTTGACTGATGACTGTCAATTTCACAAACTGTTGTTCTGTGAGAGTGCTTTTGTTGGTTCAGAATTGGTGTTGGATATGTTAATTACCTATTCTCTTTAGAAGGGTTTCCTTGACTGACTCATTTTGATCTTGTTTTTGTTGCTCCTCCGAAGCTTTTTCATTCACTATTACCCATCCGTCTTCCTCTCAGACGTTAGATTTGTTTTTATTGCTTACCCACAGTGCCTGTGCACATGGTGTCACATAGTCTTGTCATTTGTTGGTGCAGCTTGGAGAAAAAAAATTGGGGCATTTGGTTTGATGGAAGGATCTCCCCGACGCGAATGCACTTTTATTGTTGTCCTATAAATGTCCGAATGAGATTGCATAGATATCAGGTTTTTAATGTATATAGAAACCAGCTACTCAATTGTGACAAAATATTTACCAAGAGTTTTTTTTCTCTACACAAATAGTTCATTTTTTGGCTAAGTAATTTTGAGAGCATTTTATTCGTGTTCCTTGACATAATTGTATTTTAGTAGTAACATTATTAGCTTAACCAATTAATTGAAAAACTGGATAAATGAAATAATGTAAATACTGATGGAAAATGCTTGTTGCAGCCCTGCTATGGTGCTAGTCTACTTTGTCTACTTTGTGACATTCAGCCAATAAGTCGATTTGGTCAGTTTGAAATATTATTTTGTTCGTCTATCTTGCTTTATGAGTTGTCTTTTTCATTTGGGAGAGATTAGTTTTTCATCTGTATTCGATTTGTTTTTCAGGATGAGTGGATAAGACATAATGCACTTTGCCAGCTTATGGTTTTATTTTTTTATTCATTTGCCTTTGTACCCAATAGGTAACTAGTTTGTTCCATACCTAAATAGGCCTGATGGATATGTCCAGGTCAAACGTTTTGTGCATCACACATTTTTGGATGGTATAGTAAGTAATTAAACATAAGGAAAATAAGAGGTGGCAGGGTAGGAAAGTGACCTTCACAATAAAGGTCACAGAGGTTGAGCCCGGGTCCGAAATTAACACTCACCAGTCGCCAAATGCGGGTAAATTTTCTGTTTGGCGAGTAAATCTCAGAGGGCTATCCGCCACATGGCAAGTAAATGTTTGTACCAAAATAGTTCTGTTTTTCAGTCTTCATTTTGGTGAAGCTGCAGCTACTTTCTTCTGTTACTCTGCTGTCTGCATGTTGGAGCTTCGCAGGGGCGGGCCGACACACCAGATGCCAGCCACCACGTCGCTTCTGTTTACTGATAGCTAGCGTTTACCTCAGTAAGTGGCGATTTTTGGCAGCCAGCCTTCCAAAAGAAAGCACAATGAAAATAAATGTTGACCGATCATTAACCGTTGACCGACACGCAGAAAACGGAGTCTCACTTCACCCGTCTGGGAGGCTCTGACACACTTTCCGCCCTCCGTGTCTGCGGACAGCTGTAGGCTTGTACCGGTGTTGATGTTCTGTGCACTGTCATAGACACACGCAGCCACTTTCCTGAAACCGCTTGCGGGACTGACACAAGTCCACAGCGGCCCGCGGCGTGTATTACCAAGCCTGTCTCCACCACCTCCACCTGCAGATTGTCAGCTGTGTGTCTTCCTGGTAAACTCTCGGATGGCCGATTTAACTCGCCGGTCCTCATCAATATAAATTCAATAAAGAGGAGCTTAAAACGCAACTTGCTGGTTCAAAGTTAGGACTAATTAGCAGTTAAAGTGCTCATATTATGCTCATTTTCAGGTTCATGCTTGTATTTAGAGGTTATTTCAGAATAGGTTTACGCGGTTTCAAAAAACACCATATTTTTGTTGTACTACACATTGCTGCAGCTCTTCTTTTCACCCTGTGTGTTGAGCTCTCTGTTTTAGCTACAGAGTGAGGCATCTCACTTCTGTTCCATCTTTGTTGGGAGTCGCACATGCACAGTTCCCAGGTAAGCATTGCAATTTAGTCAGAAGCAGAGTATGAGGGCGTGCCATGCTAGCAGCTAGGTGAGCATTATAACGTGTCTTACAAAGTATATATATATATATATATATATATATAATATAATATAATATAATATGAGCACTTTAAGAAATAGGTTGTTTAGCCTATTTACATTTTTATCATGCAAAAGACGTTTTTTTAAAACTTTATATATTTTTTTTATTAATATTGGTTTAACTGAAAATATTAGGCTAATAGGTTAAAAATCCTATTGTCAGTTAAACGGTTAATCATTAACATCCCTACCAGCAGGACTTTCAACCCCAACCATAAAGTTTTGTTATGTAGACCTAAGTTACAAAAACCCCAGCAATTTAATATTTTGTCCGGTAAAAAAATATGCTTGGCCGGTGGATTTTTTTTCATCTACCCGCCAACTTGGCCGGTGAGTCAAAGTGTCAATTTCGGACACTGGGTAGAGGTAATGGAGATGTGGGTTGTAAATGCAGATCAGTAAAATGGAAAGGAATGAAAATGTGTTACGCAATTGAGTCATCATTATTCTACCTGAAAAAAGATAAAAATGTTTATGAAATAACACAAATTAAGGTCTATAATGGTGGACAAACTAATTTGCACCAGTGTGACTGAGCCTCAGCTCACTGAATATTTGGACTCTCTTTTTTTCATGTGAATCATAAGAGGAGTCGGTATGACTAGTTGGCGTCCTTTGTGCTAAGGACCTTTCTCATGAGAGGCTTAGCCTAGCTGGCTATGAGGTGCTTGGACTTATATTTTGTCTTCTAGGTCTAATCCTCCTGCCATCTTGCAGCACTTCATCAGCAACACGGGCCTGTTATGAATTCTGGCTTTAATAAAGCTGTGAAAGTATTGGCCTTTATCATACTATGAAAGCAGTTCCTCTTTTTTTGTTTTGAGTGATCACACCAGGGCAGCTTCTTCAGGGAAACCCCCCAAAACGGTCAGAGTTTTTATTTTACTTTTCTTCTTCCTTTTGTTTAAGATACCTTCTAGGCTTGGAGCAGTGTACAAACTTTTTTTTTTTTTTTTAACATGTATTTATTGCTTTTTATTGCCAATGGGTGAACAGATTGTAACGTAACTTAACAAATGAGACCATCCCTCACTTTCTCGGTTGCCTAACAGCCTGTGGACTGATTTCTATGTCAAGGACTCTGGACTTTTTTTTTCTAAGAAAATCCATAGGATGTGACGTTTATGCGCGCTCCTGAAACCCAGCACCAACCGTTTGCAACACTAGATAACGTTAGCTAGAAATTGGAGTCCGCTAATGTCAACAAACGACCAGCACACCACCCACCACAACAGAGTCCACACATGCCAACGTGACATCATGACTTTGCGTAAACATACACGCTACTTTACTAAAGCCAAGAGGCGTGTTATCTGTACACATTTTCAGCTGTCTCCGTTGTATACAGCTAACTGCAGTGTGCAACGTCTTTCTAAAGCCATGTGGTGGTGAAAAAAACTGTTTGGATTAGGGAAAGAAGAACGGGGTTGGGTTTAGGTTGAAAAGAAAAAACCGTTGGGATTAGGGAAAGAAGAACGGGGTTGGGTAACGTCACACGAGGGACACAAAGGAAATGCCACAAGCGGGACGCAACCCCTGCTCTCCTGGGTGAAGGTCCTGTGTTTTACCCATCCGCCACCCCAACCAATCTTTTTACGTGGATTTTCGGCCTTTCATACGGCGTCAATTCACACACAATCGCAAGGTAATGTAAGTCAATGGAGGCCAAACGGCGTTGATAAACATGCGAAATAGCGAGTATGCGTCTTTTATAACACGCAAATCATGGCATATGAATTGGCATGTCATATATACGCCACTTCATGAACAGTCTGCACATGCTGCGTTTGCGTTACGTTCATTTTGCAGTGGTGATCCGGAGACAGACCTTAAGTTTGCGGTATAGCAACTTGAATTCAGCCAGGGCCAGACCTAGCGCTGGGGGTTTGCACTGGCTGAATTGGAGTTGCTACAGCCAACAACGTGCATCTCCCCCCTCTCACCTCTACATCATGTTGCCGGCCTAGGCTTGGCAGTAAATTGCGCACGGCCTGTCAGACACTACAGTAGTGGCTCCATTAGTCTGCTAATAAACAGACATGTTAATACCGTTGTCATATTGCTTATTACTAATGCAGTACAAGTTGGATGTGACGCTGTCAGCACGTCAAAATGATGAATGCTGGTTTGCATTAAATCCAGGGTTTCCCTGCCATTATACGGCACATGCCTAAGCGATTTTGTGCACTGCCTAAGCGTGTGAACGTAAAAACAATGTTGAGAGCATCTGGATGAGCCAACGCATGGGAAGCTCGTTGTCTTCTGCAAATGTGCCGCATGATGGTTTGAGTACACTGTGGGACAAACCGTGTCACAGCCACAACACACATAATGCATGTTGCGCCCACAGCAGCAGCTGCAGCCCACACGTTAGCAAGTTTGTGTCTTGCTTGCTACCTGCTGGCTAAAATGAAGGGAGTTAGCAACAGAGCTTGCAACAACTTCAGCACAGGCTCACTAACTTAAGGTGGGCTGACCTTTTTAAGGTGGACCAGCTATTCTAATTTTAGTGACAAGCTGCTCCTCCAAGTTTTGCTTTAGTGATCTCTTCCTCGTTGCAACCAACAACCACTAAGCTTTATGTAAATAATTATGCGATGATGTCACCAATATGCAAATTAGCATACGTCTTCATTTGCACTTAAGTGCTCTAAAAACCCAGGGGAAACCCTGTAATCAAACCGGTTTAAGCTCATACACCAGACCGGATCGGCAAAACCAGAAATCAACCCAGCTCTTATTCCTTCTAACTCGGTTGGAAAGGTTGTCATGAATTAAACAAAAAAATCCCACAATACAGGGAGCCAGCTTAAATTCTGGTCTGTATCACTTTTACCTCAAGTTGTAGACCACATTTATTGTTGCAGTTCAAACAAGACTGTAAAAGCACTAATGCCTTTTCTGATATGAAGTGCCTCTATCTAGCCTGGCATCTGCAGTTGGCTTCATCAGCCAGGTATCTGCTTCTTCCAGAGGCCCAGCAAGTGTGTCTGTATGTCTTTGTGTGAGGAGGGTGGAGCCTCCTGATTACACAACATGTGCTAGCCTTTGCCAGCAGCTAAATGTGTGCAGAAAGTTGTTTTTGTTTGGTACGTTAAGTGTAGTATCTCAGTGTGTAACGGCTGATGTTACCTCGATAATCCACCATGTGCTTTTAAAGACCGATATTTTGAGAGTCTGTGACCTTCCTGCATGACAATGCAGAAAGAAGTACAGAGGAAGAAAAAGCTGTGTTGTAATATTACAACGTTCTAGGTTTTTAATTATTAATGAGCCCTTAAAGTTTCCTTTTTTATGAATGAGCAGTGAGAGAGATAAAAGTGTGCGTTGATAGTTACGGGGGGGAGACAATTTGACAATTGGCATGTGGTTTGGTTTCTTCATTGCTGGGCTGCTATACTTTGCTGATGCCAAAGAAAGCTATCATATCCTGTTTACTCTGGCTCTTACAGTGATGCTTTCAGAGGGCCAAAGTCCTTCTTGCTGCAAAATAGTTTAATGAGTATTTAATTCACAGGAACATTTCTGTGCATGTCTTTTCATTGGATTTGTTGCATCCCCTTTTTGTGTAGAATTATTAAACATTTTTAACTAAATTGTTGTTGTTTTTTAAATTGTGGTCAAATGTGGTTAATCATTGACAGTGGTATGGTTAAATATCCATGCTGTTTTAATACTATGCCACACATATTAAAATAAGTGTTTCTGCTATATATATTTAGATGCACATTTGCATTGCTGCTTCAGAATTTTATGAAATGTCATGTCATAATTACACAACTACTGAGCTGTCAACCGACTGGTCGTCCTCTCTCTCACCCCGTTGAGGGTGAGCAACTGGAACAATGACAGGACATCAATCACTCACGAAGTCATGACAACCAAATAAACGCGCGAGTACAGCAGTTTCTCCTCAGGCAGAGTGACAAACGGGGACGAAAGCCTTGACTGCTGTTTTACCATGAAACCGTGGAATATGACCGCTACAGTAGCTTGGAAAATAGTGTTGTGGGCACTGAATTTTATGAATTTACTGTTATCAGACCCCAGATGCTAGCACACCCTGCGGTCCTACTGCCTCACTCCCCGCTGCAGGAGACAACGTATTCACGCGACAAGTTGTATTCACTTACTGTTTAAAACATTCTCCAGGTTAGTGGGGATGCATACCGCTCAAAACCAACATGAAAAAAACGTAGTAATGTTCCCTGAACATATTGTTTTGTTGCTAAACTGTATGTAAAATGAGCTGTAATGTTAAATCACCTGTTTTACGTATCCTAAGGTGCCGTCTATGTGCTGGAGTTTCCTTAGCGGTGGTTAGCTAGCAATTAAGCCCCCTTGACTGAAACGTTTTTGTTCATATTTTGGCACAATGTTTACTAATGACAAAGTAGTGTTATGCATCTGGAATTGTTCATTAGCTATGTGTGATATCTGTCAAGCTGAATGGACTCACAGTAGTAAAACACGGACATGTTCCAGCAGAGATATGATCCGAAATTGGGGAGAAATTAACATGGGCAGCCAAGATTACAGCTTTCCTTGGCGTTAGCATGTAGCTACATATAGTGCACAATGGATTGTAATAGAATATAACAGCACTTTCTACCGTCACAAATTGCAGATAAAGACTTCTAAACCAACATTACAGCATTATATTTTTGTTCAGTTAAATGTTATTAATTCATATGCAGTAGTAAGGCAAGGAAAATGTATTTATATAGCCCATACACAAGGCTGTTTCAAAGTGCTTTACAGACATTAATTAGAAATTGGAAACAAACATTGAAAGATTGAATAAATAAAGCAACATTGTGTTGAACATGTTTAATTGTGTTCATATATTACTTTACAGTTTAGAGGAATGCAAATATGGTTACAATTAGACTTTCAGTTGCGTTTTAGGTTAAAATGTCAAGCTTAGGTTAATTCGAAACATTGAATATAATAAAACCAAAACTCAACATTTAAAATAGAATTTAATTAATTTAAATTGATCGTAATGCCTTAAAGGGATATTTCACCGGTGGAAAGATGAATATATCTTTAAATTGGGTCACTTTTATTTTTTTTATTTTTTTTAGAAATTGGTGGCTTCTAGGCCGAAAAAAGCCAGGAAATGTGTTTTTGGCTCATGTGGATGAAAGACACCAAATCCCAGAATGCACTTGCTTCGCTGCTTTAGAGTCCAATCCCAAGCCACGCCTGGAAGTTGGATGTAGTCCAGTTTGTTGTCTAATGTGCGGACACTTGCAAGCAGTATTGATGGAACAGGTGGCCGGCTAGCGTTAGCTTTCCACCTAGCTCGAACTCCTGCACACCGCTGTCGAGGTCCCTTTCCCCGGCTAGCGGCATCGGGCGACACCGCAGGCTGAGGTGCTGGTCTCTGTAGCAGGCGAAGCTCACGTAGTGTGTCGAGTATTCCGTCTGTAATAAAGTGTCCTGCATATTCTCCGATCTGTACAAATGTATCCCGGTGGTATACATGTGCGGTAGTTTGAAAGCACGTAAAGCCTGTTAGCGAAGCTTCGAGGTGGCTGACACTCGTTTTGCTTCGGCAAGCTTCAGGTAAAGACGACAGTCCAACCCCCTATGGTCGGGTTGAAAACATGCGGAAGTAGCTCCTACTACTGGCTGTAGATAGGTCCAGTAAAAAGAAATGGACCAACAGATCCCGTTGCTCTGGACGGAGACCAGTGAAGGATATTAGAAGCACTTTTCCGGTGAGCGCTGAGCGTTAATGCGCAGCCTCCAACTGAGCTCGAAGACGTAGATGTGACGTGAGCAACCTGTCTGAAAGTTGTAAGTCTTCTGGTAGCTGTGCCAAGAGAAATCTCAATCATTCCGAATCTTGCAGAGACGGAGATTGTAGGTATATGTTAGGAGATAACATAGGTAATTATTGCTAACTAAACTGCTAGTTAACATTAGTAATTAAACTTGAACAGCTAATGTAAGTTGAAACTGCCTGCGAACTTCTCCTGTACTATACGGTAATTCCTCTACTATGCAACAGCAAGTCGCGTGGTTATGACACAATCGTTAGCCTATTTTTTTACAAAAACGCCTGCTATGGAGCCATAACGTGAGGTACAAGGTAATGGAGCCTTTTATACATTGTCGTGTTTCTTTCGAAATAAACAATGGACAAATAGTCTTTAAACGCTTCAGATGTAAAGTTATTCGCTGTCAAAGTGACGTCAAAATGAATGGCAGTCAATGGAATGCTAACGGCGGGTGAGTGCTTGTTAGCATCAAAATGGCGCCATAGGAGGTACGCTGTGTGGAAGTTGGCTTACCCCCTTGGCTGTAGTCCATTGCTTTTTGGGCAAAAAAAATCTTCCGATGACGCAAAAATCGTCGTTTTCCGTCATCGAAGATTTTTTCCAGACCACCAATACAGAGATCTCTAGTCTCAGGGGGACATGAGGGAGGGAAGCACGGTCATTCGGAAATACTACCGTGTTTCTACTGATGCAAAGCTTAATTCTTTTTTTTTTTAAGATTATTTTTTTTGGGGCTTTTTCCCTTTATTTGAAAGTGGATAGATATGAAAGGGGGAGAGAGATGGGGGATGACATGCAGCAAAGGGCAGCAGGTCGGATTCGAACCCTGCGGACTCAGCCAACATGGGGCGAACGCTCTTACTGGGTGAGCTAGAGGTTGCCCCAGCAAAGCTTAATTCTAAGGTTAATACTTCGGTGAAGTATCCCTTTAATTAAAAAAATTAGGAAAAATCCAACCTTTAAGGACACCAATTTTCTTTGTGAATTAATAATGAATCGTAAATAAATAAATGTTCTTCCTTAAAATACAGGGGGCATAAGTAAGTACACCCCTATGTTAAATTCCCATAGAGGCAGGCAGATTTTTATTTTTAAAGGCCAGTTATTTCATGGATCCAGGATACTATGCATCCTGATAAAGTTCCCTTGGCCTTTGGAATTAAAATAGCCCCACATCATCACATACCCTTCACCATACCTAGAGATTGGCATGGTTTTATTTCAGTTAGCCTAATAGCTGGTTTGATTTGCATTGAGAGATGATCTTATGGAAAAACTGCTACTAATCTTCATGCTGCATAACTGTTAGGGGTGGTACGGTTCACAAAATCCACGGTTCGGTTCGTATCACGGTTTTAGGGTCACGGTTTTGTACGGTTCTTGTTATTTTTTCTTCTAATCTTTAGCACTCCAGAAATATACTTCAGCATATGATATATAGCTAAAATTAGCATATTGAATGCATGTTGCACAATACATGCACACAGTGGCAGTTCTATCTATTGTTTTATTTCCGCTGTCATCATAGGTAACATGAAATCCAAAATGTTCCCACACACCAGACTATATACGACGCTGGTGTGTCCTCCAACTCCGGGCAGCCTTCCTCATCTCTCCCACTTACCATTTCTGCATGTGACGTGACCTGCAGCACTACCACACCACACTCCACCTGAGGAGCGGTCGGCTCGGCGCCTCTCAAAATCTGACGAAAATCTTTTAAACTGACCTTTGTTGATTAAAAAAAACAGACACATTCAGCAACTGTATGGCCTATTTCTCGCTTAAAATGTTTTCAGAAACACGTTTCGGTGAACTATTTTCGTAAAATACGAGATTGTATTCAGAACGAGACGCCATTAGAGTCTGTTTTGAAATTCGGGAGCAGCAAGAACCACGTGACGCGTTCGTCCAATCAGCTGCCATGTGTTGCGTTCGTCACGCTCATCCCCCTCATCGTTTTCAGTAAGTGTTAGGTGTCAAAAGTGGGCACTACGGCAGTAAGTGGTTAGTGCACACTCATGCTCCGAACCGAGACATGAGAACCGAGCGGTTCGGATGTTTTTTCATGAACCGTACCACCCCTAATAACTGTTGATGAAAGACTTTGTTTGCTTGTTAGTCTGTATTCCTTCCAGTCTAAAGATGGAGACGCTGTGTCAACCTTTACAACCTGGCCCTGCCGAGGCTTACTCTGGCACTGCAAAGCTGTGGCTTTGGCACAGCTCAGGCACACGTGTCGCGCCTGTGATTGGATCGACATCTCATCAAGCCTAATAGGATGTGGCAGGTGTAGATGGAGTCATGTCTTTAACGTCATGATGAAAACTGACAAAACATTTCCCTCCATTGTTTATTTTTCAGTTGGAGGTCTGCTAGTTGCTCATATGGAACCCAGTAGATTGGGGATACCTTAAGGTTGTGACACCTTGTTAGAGATGTTTTGTTTTGTAGTCATGTGGGTAGTTTCAGGGACAAAGTTGTTGCAGCAGTTTTTGGGTTGTTACCATTTGTTACAGATTTGGTAGATTTGGCGCACCATTTAACCATTTTTTACCACTTGCGAAACTGATAAAAATCCCTCCAAAATACCACATTAAGACACCTAGACCTTGAGGAATATGATAGAAAGCTACACCCACCAGAGGGGAAAACAACTCTCTGCTCTCCATTGACTTGTATTGCGTGAATGTGCCCCCTCGTCAATTCCGTCTCTTAGCAAACGAGAAAAATGGCTTTAAGCTGCTGTGTGGTGGGATGCACTACTAACAATGTGTACAACCCATAACTTAAGTTTTTATAATTTGGTATCAAAAACCTTTGACTTTTGGAGATTTCTCTGCAAGAACTGAAAGTGACCATGGTAGTTTTTCCCCTCGCCATAATGTAGCCTAACTTTGGAGCATTATTTGGTCACCTTCCCGACAAGCTAGTTTTATATGATACCAATATCTTGATATTGATGTTTCCTTGAAAGTTGAAGAGCAACAGTTCCCCAGTGTTTGGTCCAGTCATGTGAGCTTTTCACTGTGGTGGAAAAAATACAACGAAACCCACGCCTAGGTCCTAACCTTTGCTCTAATCCTTCCCGCATTCCCTCTCCCCTCCTTTTTAACCGATAATCAGCAGTGAAGGCTTCGTTGTTCTTGCCCGCTGCTTGGGTATCTGATCATTAACCTACATTCAGAGCTGTGGTAGTAGGTTTTCTAAGGCTCTCAGACAAATTTAACGGGCGTGTTTCTGTGAGCTGAGCCTTATTTTGCTGCCAGTAAAGTTAACCCTATTTACGCCTCTGGTGTACAAACATTAGGCCATTTTATGAGGCTTTTGATAGGGATGCACCGATACCAGTTTTTTTTAAGATCAAGTACAATTACTTACATTTGGGTACTTGCTGATACTGAGTACCGATATGAGTACTTAATAATCCCTCTGGGGTCCGAGGGTGTTTTCAGAGACACAGATGATTTTGGCCTTCTCTGATATTGTTGTCAATTAGAACAAAGCAGTATTTTCATAGTACCATGCCTTTTTTCTATTCAAAGCTCAGTGCCTGGGCCTGGACATTTCCCCGGGCTAGTGTCAATAAAATAAATCATATAATTCATAATATCAAAATACTGAGTGAAGTTTAGAAAGAATGAAGAACGCAATGTCCGATGACGTCATTCATGTGCATATTAAGTACCCATGTGGATTTACAGTTTGTTTACGCCAGCAGCTAAGTTCACAAGATTTTGTCCAATTTTAAAGACTTGGTAAACTATAACAGTTAAAACAGTTAGACTACACACAGAGAGCTTTCGTTTCAGCCAGTTTGTGAAAAAAAAATCGATATTTACAGAGTTGCACTGTGGTTGTTAAAACAGCGCTGTATAGAAACCGCGTGCAGACAGAGCAGATTGAAATATCGCTTTCTTCATGTTTATGCCCGTTAAGATGATGAGAGACATTGGACTTACAGCGCTACTCCAAATATCAGTGATGAAGTTTTCGGGCTGCTGATGTGCAGGCTGCTGATGTGCTTTTTCACAAAGCAGCTTTGGAAACAGGGGTTCTCTGATGTGGTGACGGCTGGAGTCTCTGTACACTGAGAAGACGTCGAAACTAGGGCTGCAGCTATCGATTATTTTAGTAATCAAGTATTCTACCGATTATTACTCATACTTTTGTTTTATTGAAGAGCAATAATTTACAATAGTTTGGTTAAATTTTCGGAAAAAGCAATGTTTTTATTGCCTACATTGCTTACAATATCATCTCTCAAAAAACTAAACATTAAGTGCATTTAAGTGCCATATTACATTGTTTTTGAAGAACACATTTTCTGAAATGCAATAACGACCTCAAACTAAGGCATACATTAAACATACATAAACATTCCCTTAAATTGTGCAACTTAACTTTCAGAACTACAAGTTTCAACCTGAGACTGATCTGTATATAGGCTTATCAGTATATATGTTATCCTCAACCTATTTTCATTTATATATTTGATTACAATGTCACACAGCTCTGTTACACTTATGCTAGTAGATTGTTGATCAGCTGTTTCTCCGTGAAGAGAGAGAGTGAGAGAAAATGGTGCGCAACAATCAGCGTTTTTTCTGAAGGGATAGTCAACAAGTCGGCTCTTTAGATCAAATTGTGGTCACCACTACGTACATTATTTTCTTGTCTTTGTTTTTGGTAGTTGTTGTGTTTGGTGTAGTTTTATCGTCCTTACGATTGTGATTTACTTTTGCTGGGTCCGCTTCGTGGAATGGATGATTAAGTTAATGTTTTCTGTTGAGATGCTGAAGCATTGACGTCATGCTATAATTGTGGTAAGCTAGTTCGATTTTGCAGTAGACACACTGTACAGGGTTTTATTTTTAGTTACGTTTGAACGGATTCCAAACTTTGGACACTTTCTGTCGTTTTCTTCAGCCTGTCTCTTCTCTTAGCCTGTCTCTTCTTAGCCCCTCACTATTTACGCTCTCTTTCTTCATTTTGTAAACTGCGCCGTCAGTTTCATGGCATGTGTCGCCAGCAGCGTCAGACCGGTGTGCGACAGTAATAATCATCCGTGCGGAAACACTGAGTGATACGTTTGTAACATTGTTTAAACGACGCTTCGAGGCAAATCATTTTGCATCGAGGATTTTTAGTAATCTAATTATTCAAGTTACTTGAGGAATCGTTTCAGCCCTAGTCGAAACCCAGTATTAACAACTGACAATGGCATTGCTCCTCTTCCGTCGCCTTTAACTGCTTGACCGAGAAGTTATTGTCACATTGCTATGAGGTGGTATCGGGTGAATTTTGTTTTTTTGGGGCTTTTTCCGCCTTTAATGTACGAGACGGGAGAGAGAGAGGGGGAAGACATGCAGGAAATCGTCACAGGTTGGAGTAGAACCCTGGACCTCTGCGTCAAGGCATAAACCTCTAAATATATATGCGCCTGCTCTACCCACTGAGGCAACCCGGCCACAGTATCGGGTGAAATTTTATGACTACGAGCACGGCATCGGACCGATACCGATGCTGGCATCAGTATCGGTGCATCCCTAGCTTTTGATTTGTGTGTGTGCCATGCCCTAAGCCTGTCCCTTGAAAATGTAGGGCTATAACTGTTTTTATGGAAGCTTTTTAGTAACGGCTAATGCTGTGAAACAGTTCAGCACTCAATCTGGCATAAGAATACACATTTAGGACACATAAAGTATATTATGTCTGGGTCTTACAACAGTCTAATACTTGGATTAATTAAATAAAATTTGGTGTCCTGGAAGTATTTTTGCCAAACTAACATGATTTTGCCTTGTACTTGAAGAGTATGCTTCATGTACTATAGATTGGGTAGAACATTACCATTTGGTCCACTTGTGTGACAGGTTCCCATAAAATTGACCATTTTGACAGTTTAACCAGGTGGTTTAATTTTGACCAGCAAAGGCCAACTGTAAGGTTGGCTGGTGCCTTGATCAAATTGATCAGTTTCTGTGACATTTTTGCAGCAGTTGTCTTGGTCCTGTTCATACGTTTACTTACCATTGGCAACGGTAGCCCATGCTTTTCCCATGTGGGGGAGGTTGAACCAGAGCCTCTCCACCTCTTCCCAGGAACATGGCTGGCGCATTTATGCAACCAAACAACCACTAGAACGAAGGCCAGACACTCTGGTTGGAGGAGGCGTGTTTCGTCTGTCTGGGGTTAGGGTAGTGAGAGGTGAACAGACGCCTTGAGGCATCCAGTGTCACTTGCTGTTTGTTTGTCCATGTCGAAATAAATTCAGATGACCCAGTGATGGGAGGAAGAGAGCTGCACTTATTCTGTGGATGTGAATACTGGCTTACATATTACTCCGGGGTTATTGCTGGAACTAAATATTATTTTCATCAGTAGTTAATCTAGTATTGTATCCAATAAATGTTTTGTTCCATTAAATACTAAATGCGTAAATAAAAACCACACGTTTTTAAACTGATAACTTAATCTGACTAACATTCACAAACCTAATGTTCAATTTATAAAGACATTAACAATTAACTTAACCAGCATATTGGTGTTTTTATATTAAAAAACAAATGGAATTAATAATTTGTCATAAAAAAGGCAGTTGATACATTTTCCATCATTTTAAACAATTTGGATTACTGACATGTTAGAATATGATTATTTTCTTATTTTTTGTTTTCAACAGGAAAATAATTGGACGGGACATTTCTAGGGCATATAACAGATTTGACGTACACACTGCGAGATATTTATATTTAGCAGGCACATAAATTGGTCAATAATATGAGTGTGTGTGTGTGTGTGTGTGTGTGTGTTCATGTTCATGTTGATGAAGGCTGGCTCTTTGCTGGGTATTGTTGCCTCTACCCCTCTCCCCTAGTCTCAGTAGTAGGGCCTATGCGCCTGGCTTTGTCTTGCTACTCATTAGGGAGGGAGGAGGAGGAGGCGGAGGAGACGAAGGCTGGGAGTGGATGTGCAGCTGAGCGAGACCTCCCCCATCATTTAGCCTGACGGCATACAGGACCACACCACGTGACCAGCTGTTTACTGTCGCAGCAAGCGTAGTGCGCCTCCTTGTGCGTTACACGATTTGCCTGCCTCCTATTGTAGGAAACATCAGACTCTAGCTTTAATGTAGAATTCAAATATTCTTGCTCATAATACACTTGTTTTTATTGGTATATAACATTTTAAAAACAGTGATGCACCCAGAGCTTGTTTTCCAGTAGGTTCCTTTGTGTTTGTAGTTGTAAGCCACATGGGAGACCAGGGGAAAATCGCATGTATTTTCAATATTGTGTGTGTGAGCTCACAGCAGGCAGTACACTGGAGGCTGTAGTGGAGTAATGTTGCTGCTGCGGCTGCTGGTGGTGGTGGCAGCGTACTCTGCGCTCCTTGTGTCAGGCTCCATGCTATTCTTAGCACTCTTCCCTCCCTGTCCCATCCTGCAGTCTGTGGATCAGGTTACTGTACTGTGTGTGCTCTTCATCTATCCCAGCTACACCACTCTTCACCAACCCCAACTCCTCAGACCCCCAAACCGTTACACTCACGCAAGGACATGCACTAAAGCAGTCGCTCTGCTGTCAGGGCCAACATGCTCTAGCACTACAGGGAAATGGTTGTTATTGTTAGTCAGGA
The DNA here is from genome assembly GCF_008315115.2 of Sander lucioperca. Classification (NCBI taxonomy): domain Eukaryota; kingdom Metazoa; phylum Chordata; class Actinopteri; order Perciformes; family Percidae; genus Sander; species Sander lucioperca. The sequence continues at coordinate 4,788,478 of NC_050181.1, forward strand.
ACCAGTGGAGTTAAAGTGCAGGAACACCAGGTTATAAATAAATCCAGAGACATCTGGGACTTCACTGTTCAGTCAGTGCAGGTGGATATTTATTTATACTTAGAAAAATTCAGACCCATATTTTTGAAGTGGTTGTCATGTCCAGGCTTAAATAGGATAATTGTGAAACTGTTATATTTTTTAATCACATTATCTGAAAAGTAAATTGAACTCCAGCCATGAGGGCCACCATGCTTTGGTCATCCACTAAAACTGTTATGAAACATTATATTAAAACATAAGTGTGGTTACATGGCAAACAGTGCCTAGCACATGGTTTTAGTGATCTGGACAGAAGGATAGTATATTTTAGAGCTACGATTAGGCTAGTCTATTAAATAGGCCTGCAAACTGATTATTTTCATTATCTATTTTAATCTGATTATCATTTTCTCACTTATGCTGTTAATTGTTTCAGATCTAATAATTGATAAGTCAATTGATGGAATGTTAATTAGGAACTATTTTCGATAATGTATTAATTGTTTTTTTCTATTCTCTGCTTGCAGCATCTCCAATGTAGGGATTTGCTTTTCCGTGTTTTTATTTCATCATAAACTGAATATCTTTCGGCTTTGGGATGTTGCTCGGAAGACATTTTAAGATGTCACTTTGGGCTCTGGAAAAGCATAGCGTACATTTTCCACTATTTTCTGACATTTTATAGACAAAATGTTAATTCTTTTAGTTGAGAAAATTATTAGCAGATGGTCAATAATGAAAATGATCATTAGTTGCAGCCCTATTATAGTTTGTTTTGTCTCTTTAGAGTCCTCTCCTTGGCTGCTGAATTTGAGGCCACATCATTGATGTTGAGTGTCTGGTGTCACATCTCAACCTTTTACGGTCGTGATTTTGCAGTTTGATAGTCTGTTACATTGGAATTAAGTGGGTTAGGTAAATGTTGCTATCACTGTTTTTAACTGTTCAGGATCCAATGTCAAACTAATCTCAGCCTTAGTCTTTGTGAACTGCAGTAGTCATCTAGGCAGAGTTTGATCTAGACTTGAAACAGCCCAAGGTTAATGGCAGAGCTTGCAGGGGCTAATGCAGCCCTCATGAAAACGGCAGTGAATGAGAATGCCAAACTGGCGAGTGTCCAAATACCTCTGTAATTATAGTCACACTCCTCACCTCGTCTCTGGGCCAGATTGGAGTCCTGTCAGCGTTTGTTTTCTGGTCTGGTCCCGGGCTGTCCATAACGCTTTAATACCCCCCTTACACTAGCCTCTTTACACCAACGTTTTCACTGTGGGATGCTCAATTCTCCTATTCAGCTGCCTGAATGACGGTGCTGCTACATACCGGCTATCTGCTGACTAATGGACCTCTCACTGGCCTCAGCTGAGAAGCGGGGCTGTGTGTTGGAAAAACGATACCTGTCAACACTGTGCTATTACTTAGGATCAGAAATGGTTGTAAAGGTATTTGAAGAAAAAAAATGTTCCTTTTGAGAAGACTAGTCTACTTATTTCTGGCAATTTAGTGCTGAAAACCAGTATGACTGTCTGGAAAGGCAAATGGCATGTGTAACTCTTAAGATTTATGTAATATTTCTGCATTAAAATGTCTAACAACAACTATACCCATGTTTTTTATATAAACTTAGCACAAACAGTATGGAAATTTGTGTGTTGTTAGATTATTTCTCTGTGGTAACAATGCTTTTTGGCAATAAATCTTATACTGTTGGAAAGCCTGTTTAGTTCCCTTTCAAATGGTGCCCCATTTGAAAGGAACATGCATTTGTGGGATGAGCAGCAGCGCAAGGGTTGCGCCCATGAAAAATTTGCCAAATCTTCTCTGCTAATGCCAAACAGCTTATTCTGCCATTGACTCGTTTGGTGGATTGGATTATTTATGTTTGAAGACACAAGACCTATTGGCAATTTAACAATTTATTCATTTCACAAACAGGAGCCTCAGTAGCGTGTGGAAGAACCATACACAGCCACAACAGCCTGGCACCTCCTCCTCATGCTGGTCACCAGCCTGGTCACGCACTGCTGTGGGATGGCAACCCATTCTTCAAACAGCATTTGTCGCAAGTCAGCCAATGTGGTTGTGTTGGTCACTCAGGCATGAACAGCACGCCCAAGCTGATCCCACAAGTGTTCAATGGGGTTGAGGTCAGGACTGCTGGCAGGCCATTCCATCATCTCCACTCCCACATTCAGGAGGTAGTCTCTGATAAACCCCGCCCTGTGGGGGCAAGTGTTGTCATCTTGGAGGATAGAGTTCGCTCCCAGACTGTGGAGATATAGGATTGCCACAGGTTGCAGAATCTCACCTTTATATCTCTCTGCATTGAGAATGCCTCCAATGATGACAAGCCTCGTTTTTCTAGTGAGGGAGATGCTGCCCCACACCATCACACTGCCTCCACCAAAAGGTGTTACTCTATCGGTGCAGCAATCAGCATAGCGTTCTCCGCGTCTTCTCCACACTTTGACCCTATGATCCAACTGTCGTGGGCAGAATCATCCAGTCCACCAAACACCCAACGAGTCAATGGCAGAATAAGCTGCTTGGCATTGGCAGAGAAGATTTGACAAATTTTTCATGGGCGCAACCCAAACCCACGCAAAAATGCATGTTCCTTATAAATGGGGCACCATTTGAAAGGGAACTAAACATGCTTTCCAATGGTATAAGATTTATTGCCAAAAAGCATTGTTACCACAGAGAAATAATCTAACAACACACAAATTTCCTTACTTTTTGTGCTAAGTTTTTATATATATATATATATATATATATATATATATATATATATATATATATATATATATATATATATATATATATATATATATATATATATATATTAATATATATATATTAATATAAATATATATATATATATATATATATATATATATATATTATATATATATTAATTTATATATATATATATATATATATATATATATATATATATATATATATATATATATATATATATATATATATATATATATATATTAATATATATTAATATATATATATATTAATATATATTAATATATATATATATTAATATATATTAATATATATTAATGTTGCAACAACTAGTAACGTTAGAAAAACACACACCACACCGGATCTAGCTAGACCGGAAACAAAACAGGCAAGCCGCACACCGTGCGCACACACTTGTTTGGGCTTGCGAGCCGGCCAAAGAGTAGTAGGCTAACATTACGCTTTGAGTGGATGGCGAGCGCGAGACGCCGAAATGGATGCCAATAAGATTCTGAACGGAAAGTTTACTTTTAAAAAGTTGTCGAGGGGGACAGTAGCTTCACGCATACACAGCCTGTATGACACGGAGAAAGCAGCCACAATGGAACTGCTGCAAAGTGATGCAAACGCTGTCTCATTAACTGGTGATCACTGGACGTCAGTGAGTAATCAAAATTATTTAGAAGTTAGTGCACACTATATTGACTATGTATATCAGCATACGGTTTTAGGACTGTGTTGTTTGTATCGTTTTTTTGACTGTTTTTGTCATTTGGGTCATTGTCCACCCCCTTTTCTGTCCAGGAGAATTGTTACATTCCTTATTAGAAAAACGTAAAGGTTACAAATGTCCTGCTGTGGCATCCGGTTTTTGGACCATTTTGTTTGTACTGTATAAGCAAAGTGTTAGTGTTACATCTCAGTTTGGTTAGGTACTTGTAGGAATTGTGCAATAATGACAGATTCACACATTTTTCTTTTGTTTACAGTAAATAAATAATTACAAATCTTAAAGTCAAGTTCATAATTAATAATTAATTCATTGTTAATATGTACGTACAAACAGTTCTGAAATGCAAAATAAAATTTTATTCATGTGATAAAACATGCGATTAATCGTGATTAACTATAGAAATTTGGCGATTAATCGCGATTAAAAAAATTAATCGTTTGACAGCCCTACTATTTACTTTTGAGCCTTTCTGCCTTAGTTATAGTTTAAAAGCAGCCAATTACATTTGAGTTTTTTTTTTTTTTTTCAATTTCCAAGGATTTGCTTTCATTTTAGGTTGGTTAGCATAGCAAACCCCTTACTTATCTTATATGTACTCTTCATAAGGTAGTGCAACGTGTAGCTTAGCCTCACAGGATTATTGCTTTGTCATCAGTCGTTGATGTAGCCGCAAAGACCCAAATGACAGGGTAGCTGCCTATGTAGATATAAACAGTAGATGTAGCCTACTCTTCAAGGTAAAATTGATTGGGAGATTGATTTGTTTTAAAAGAATATAGCAAAAATGCTACATTTGATGTTCCAGCTGCTTAATTTGCTGAATTTGCTGCTTTCCCTTGTCTTAAATTATATTAATTTTATATTAACAATTGAATATCTTTGCATTTCGGCTTTCTAGTCAGACAAAACAAAATGTATGACGACGCCACCTTGCATTTGTGATGGCATTATTCACTATTTTCTGACATTTTATCGACCAAACAATTAATCGAAGGAAAATGCTTAGTTGTTGCAGGCTTGCTAACGATGCTCTCATTATTATTGGTTTAGCAGGCTTGTCATTTTGACATTGTGGCTGCCCTTGTCCTATGAGTTTTGATCCCTTACATGTATACTGGCCCAAAGAAAAACAAAAGCTGTGGCTTACCAGGCTGAGCTATGTCAATATTCATTTTCAAATCGTGATTTCGACTTTACAAAAACTCGTGATGTACAATGTCGTAAGTAAAAAATAAATAAATACATCTTAATTAAAAACCCTGACAGTTTTAAGAGTTACTTTACATTTAATATAACTAGGGCAGCAACAAACAACACATTATTTTCATTATTGGTTGATCTTCCAATTATTTGCTCAATTAATCTATTAATTTTGTGGTTTATAAAATTTTAAAAACAGTATTGAAGAAATGACAATTACAATTTCCAAGAGTCCGACCCACAGGTCAAAACCCAAACATATGCAATTTTCTTTTTTCTTTTTGTGGCATTTTTAGGCCTTTATTGACAGGACAGCTGAAGAAATGAAAGGGGAGAGAGAGGGGGAATGACATGCAGCAAAGGGCCGCAGGTCGGAGTCGAACTTGTGCCTGCGATGTGCAATGTTCTGTCATGAAAGACTACAAAAACAGCAAATATTCACATTTGAGAAGCTGGAACCAGTGATTAAAAAAAGACAAGCAAAGGATTCATCGATTTACTTTAATTGTTTAATAAAAACAGCACTCATCCCTGATAGAGGAAACTCACTTTTGATCAGAAGAAATCCCCAGAATTGGAAAATGTTTTGCTCTTTAGAAAAGTGGGTCACCCCCAGTAGAAGTCCTGTTTGCTGTGTGAATAACTGCAATACTAAAAATAAACATGTTAGTTCTTTTATAGATTATAGTAAAGTAATTTTGATGCATAATGAGTAATGGGGCTGTCCCATTCATTTTGGAGGCAGCTTCACAACTTATCAGTGGCTCTCAGGTTTCCTAATATAAAGTTTACTGTTTGCGGTTTTATTGGACTCTAATGCTATTTCTGTGAAATCAGATGGGCTGCTGTTTGTGAGAGAGCGTGTTAAAAAACGAAGCAGGGAAAGTTCATTGAAAGTACAAGAGAGAGGATCTTGTGACTGAAAACGGCCATCTTCATGTGACAAGATAACTGGCACATGCCATGTCGGCTTCATGCGCCAGTTCAACTGAGTGTTATACCTTCTCCAGTCACTGCAGGCACCCACAGTGCCCCCCGTTGACTCTGCTGTGTGTGTACTACACTGACATAAACCACATCAGAGAGAAGCTTGGTTACACTGATGAGTAGACCATAGTGACAACATACAGGGGGGACGTTTTCTTCTCAGAAGAGTCCCTAAAGCTGTGATTCATGCTGCCTTGTGTAGTTGTTTCCTGCCTGTTTTTTAGGGTATGTCTCAAGAAGTGGAATGGAAATTTCAATAAAAAAATCCCTGATTACTGATCCTCACTCAACGTACATCCTGAAACTGGAAGTTGTGTTACACTTTGTAGCAGTGGCGTTTCATTGCTGTTTCACTCCTCTTTGGGGTTAAGTGATTTGTCTTTATTTAGCTGTGTTTCCTCTGTGCTGCAGACATTTGCTGAAAGCCTAGCCTGTAAACAGTCACTGAGAAGAATTTAATTGTACCTGTATTTAAACATGCCTCTTTTTATTGCCAGTGTCACTGCCTGTTTACACCAAGTCTAAAGAAACACTAGGGCCAGTCATCCACCCAGCCTTAAGTGGCAACGTTGAAGTCCTTCTCATTGCTGCTGTTTTCTGTCTCCAGGTGCATGATGAACTTACGGCGTTTTAGCTGTCACAGCTAGTCAGGTGCCACACCATGGCCAAACCTGGGAGCGACAGAGATGGAGCCATGGTGGATAAGCAGGCGGGGAAGAAGGTATGTGAGCACAGACACAGAATAGACTGAATACAGCACTTGAGTAAGATGATCATATTACATAATCTTTATCAATAGTCATGGAATTGTAGATGTTCAAACTTCCACTTTTTCAGAGCACTTTAGTGACTTTTTGTTTATGTTGGCATTAAAACGGGAGGTTCAAAGTTCATTCTTGATCTTGGAAACATCAGTTTACAAAACAGTCTCAACCTCAAGATCCATTTAGAAGCTGTTCTGGATCCGAAGTCATCTTATCTGTGACTTATGTTTGAGTACTTTAATTGGGATTTAGTAGTTTGGCTTAGTCACTGTTAGCATGGAGAGCTACGAGATGCTGAAATGGTGAAGCAGATTGACTTTTTATCAAGATGCCTCTGAGGGAAGTTCTGACTAAACAGAGGGTGCGTTTTATGTTTTGGCACTTTTCTCCATCTGGTCCTCTCTTGTTTCGTCATGGTGATAAGTTTTCCTTCACAGACATTTTTACAAATGTCTTTGCAACGCAAAGTGCGACTTGTAAACACACTCATTAGCCACTCACTAGATATGAGTTTAAGATGCACATATTGGTGCTGGCAGGGTCCACAATTACCTAGCTAAACTATTCTCTGTACCTAATTTTATTATAAAGTTTACTGCGCTCTGACAGCCATACATTTACATTGATGCTAATGTGATTTGATCAGATGTGATTCAGTAATCTAACAATATCCTATCTCCCATATTGTTATACCAACACTACGTATGTATCCCTTTCTTCATAAATGAGAGCGACAATTTATGTCAGCTTTTATTTTTAAGGCAGAAGTGCTTCTCATCTTAACCCTCTTCTACTTTTAACACTGCCTGGGACTTCAGCTTTGCACAGCTGGCACATAGCTTCACTGAGATCAAAGAAGCATCACACTGCAGACATTTTCCCTCCTGCCAAAGATGTATTTTACTGCACCAAAGTGCAGCTCACTAACATTCTGGTACTGGAAAAGCTTTGTCTGCAATTCAGAGTGCAAGAACCCAGTAACCATAATTGTAAGACATTGTGTTAATACAGATATTACTGCTTTCTTTTTACAGAAGAATCCAGATAGCCTCTTCATGCACATGCAAAACATTTTAATTGATGCTGTAAAAAGTTATATTTATAAAAGCAAGTAGCAGCTGCATGTGGGAGGGATCAAATTTAACATTTTCTGTCGTGTGTAGTGGGAGTTGTTGTGTTTTTAGCTTAAGTATGGCTCAGACTGGCCACCATAAGAAATGTAACTAACCTCAGTGTAGCAATACTCATTAAGCATGCTTCTGTGTATAATCAAGTTTGTGTTCAGTGTATGTAGTTAATTGTGAGTCCTCTATTTCATTAAATTAGACCTAGAGTTGAGTATTGATTCAATCATTTGTTAGACCTGCAAAAGTCATCCTCAACATGTCGCTAGCTTTATTTTCTTTTTTGTATTCAAACATCTAATGTATGTGTGAAATGTTTGTTTCAACATGAAATATTAAAATGTGAGTGTAAAGGGCAGCTTGTCTGTCTTAGTGTTTTTTCAGACTTAAGGAAAGCCATTCATTTAATAAGTCTATTAGTAGTTAACACTACTCTGGGAGTTCGACTTGCACTCGTGAAAATGCTCACACTTCAACAAGCTTAGTACCTTCTTTCTCTCGTATTTTTATTTCTGTGTAAACAAACAAAAAATACTCTTGACCTTTATTCTTCACTTGGCAGAGACCTTTATTGGTAATAAAATTTTACTGCGTCATGCAGGCAAACCTGCTGCCTGCAGGACCCAAACAATATGTTGCAGAGACACAACACTGTGTTATTCAATCATCTGCACTAATTATGTTGTGTTTGTTATGTTAGTGTCATGTTTTAGTAAGCTGAAATACTACCTGCACGGTTAACTCCACCCTTTTGTTTTCGAGCTAACAAATCTTTTTAAATGGGGCCGCCTCACTGTATTGTTTACACACACACGCACACACTCACACACTCACATAGACAGACTCACAACTATTGCCACACCTTTGCCATGTTTCAAATGCCTGATTTGTATTTTCTATTTCCTCCTCACCTCTGACAGAGCAAAGACAAGTTGTCCCCTTTCACCAAAACTCCGAAGCTGGACCGGAGTGAGTTGCTGGGGAAGGAAGGGAAAGCCAAGTCTTCCATGAAGCGCAAGCTCTCCTTCACTACCAGTCCACTCCAGACCGAGGAGCGAGACTCAGACACAGGTAAGAGCTGTTGCTGCTCCTCCCTGTTCCTTCTTTCAACAGCCATGCTGCTGGCTGGCTGCCATGTCGTCACACTGCCCCCCAGTGGCCTGTTGTTGAACGTTTTCTTTAGGGACCGTCTCTAGGTCAAAGGGTTTCGACTTGTTTCGCATCAGGATCAATATCTGACCGTGTTTATGAAGTTGTGACCTGTTGTGTTGAATAACGAGATATAAACCAAGTTGTATTGTAAGACTGGGAAGACACAAATATGGAGAAATATCGTTTATTAAAAAATGTAGTTATGTTTGACTTTTGGCTGTTAACTTTCTTATGAAAATAAAAATTAGGGAACCTGACCCTTCTTTAACATATAAAAGTAGATTGTCTTTAGTTCCTGATATGCGGTCTTGTTTTTTTAAGTTGAAGTATAAGACTGGTGACATTGTCAACAAATCTTGTCTGTGTAGCAAAAAACCTCTTTATTCCGCTCTGTAATAAACCTCCAATCTTGTCAAAAAAACCATCAATAAGCCACACTGGGTAGTTTGTTTACTCAGTCCCACATATACCCTCCGGTTGCTGTAAATTCCTAGGGCACCAAATGTGTATTAATCTACCGCTGAAAATAGTTCCCAAAAAATGATCTATTTACTACTGTTTAAGTGACATTTGCAAAAGACTACAGTGTCAGCTGTTTTTCGTAAATTACTGAGACTTTTTAGAAAATAAAACGTTATATTTGTATCGTATTATACCCATTCTCTTATTTTATTATACCCGTTCTGCTCAGCTTCACATTGGAGTAATTGTGAACATAAAGTCTTAATCTTACTTCTCTTACTTGTGTAAATAAACTATTCTGGTTCTGTCATTTAGTTAGAAGTTTAACTGTATGTTTACATCAGATTTGAGCACTAAAAATAGGTAAGTGTATCATACAGCCATAATTACAGTAAATTAAGTACAGTAATGTGTTTTACAGACGGCTTAAGGTCCTGTAGATTTTCTTTCATCTCCTCTGTAGGGCATTTCATTGTGTGGTCCTGCGTCATTCTAAGAGACGAGAACCCTATATTTTGAATTCACTGAGTTTAATTTATGTTGCGCAGGTTATAAAGCTTAACTAGCATGGAGGGCGGCTTTGCCTTCCAGCAGCTTTTCCATCTCAGGTCCTGTGTTGAGCAACTCTGGGGAAAAAGGGAAGTAATGACTCCACTGACGGATCAGATCTCCTCTCCTGTCTCCTGTGTTGCCATGACTCATAATCTGTGTGTGGAGTGTGAGTCTGCCTTTGTTCCTGTCTGTATTTGAGTATATGTGAGAGGAGGCTGCCAGAGAGAGTGAGAAAGAGTGAGCGTTAATGCAGTGCTTTCCCACCCTTCCACATTCCCCCCTTGCTCTCCCCTCCCTCCTCTCTCTCCCCTCCCCATCCTCTCTGCTTTGCACTGTAGATGACTCAGACCCAGGCCAGTCGAGTGAGACCTGGGGAGAGAGATTAGTGCCTCCCTGCAGGATATACGCAGGTAATCGCTGCAGCCCGATCCTCAGCCCAAGTGGCCTCTACAAGTCACGTCACCCACTTTGTGCCACTATGCTGCTGTAAACATGCATACACACATGCACGTGTGTGTGTTTTCGCCCCCAACTGCCACCGTTACAGCTCACGCATGTCTGTGTTTTGTAACAACCGACGGAGGCAGGGCACTTGGCTGGCTTAAGAGAATGCTGTCTTTTTGTCCCTATTTTCAAACCTCATGCTTGTCATCTGTTTCTCCGCGTTCTCAACAGATACAAAGGAAAGAGGAAAATGGTGTCACTGTGATGATAAAATTGCGGCTTGAGGTTTTTTTTTTTTTTTTTTGGGGGGGACTGTTCTCTAAAATCTTTCTTGGTTGTGTTGCAGATAAAGATGTACCAGACAAAAAGAAGGTGAAAAAGGAGGCTGGGGGCAAAAAGTCCCAGGCTCCCAACCTTTTGTTTGGGTATCCTTTGTCAGAACGCAAACAGATGGCTCTTCTAATGCAGATGACTGCCAACAGTCCAGGTTTGTGCCTGCCCTCTCATCTTAACCACATCCTCAAGATGGCTCAAAGTATATTTACTGTGAGTCATGCCTATTAGCGATTTTCAAACATGCTCTCTAATATTTAAGGTTGTTTGAGAATAGGGCAATGTCTCATTTTTAATGTAGCTCAATTGGAAAGAAAGCTGTTCTGTATATTTCCCAATGATATTGTGCTGTTGCTATCAAATATGTAGCCAGAGAAGTTGACTGAGATCATTTTTGTAAATAATAAGTTCTGAGTAGTAAGACGAGGACAATCAGTACGTACATGCTGAAACTACAAACACAGACACAAGTAAACACAGGTTTTCAGGTTTTTAGTAAAACCAGTGTCATAGTGGTTGCTCAATTAAATGCTTTGTTTATTAAAGGAACAGTTTGACATTTTAAGAGACGCTTATTCGGTTATGCCATAAGTTAGATGAGAAAATTGACAAAGGTAGGCTAGCTGTTTCCCCTTGTTTCCAGTCTTTATGCTCAGCTAACCAGCTGTTGGCTATAGCTTAAAATTTACCGTACAGATATATGCGATTGCTATCGATCTTCTCCTCCAACAAGCAAGCAAATTATTTCCCAGAATGTTCCTACTGAAACACACACACACACACACACACACACACACACACACACACACACACACACACACACACACACACACACACACTTACACTTACTTATAAGCACAGTCTTTCAAGTTCTCAGGAAAACCAGTTTCACTGTGGCCACTCAGCGACACAATCCAGTGCCTTGCACATTAATTCAGGTAGTTATCTCAACCTTTTGCTTCAAGCATCAATTAAGTGCTTTTCTCTCTCTGCCTGTGTCCAGACTCTACTCCCAGTCACCCCTCACAAACGACCCCTGTGCAGAAGAAAGTCCCTAGCAGTGCCTCGTCTCGACAGAAGGACAAGGTCAACAAGAGGAACGAGCGAGGGGAGACTCCCCTTCACATGGCAGCCATCCGGGGAGACGCCAAGCAAGTTAAAGAGCTCATTAGCCTGGGAGCTGACGTCAACGTCAAAGACTTTGCAGGTACGATGCCTTGGGAGGTGATCATTTATCAGCTTTCATTGTGTCAGTATGGTAGCTATTAATGACATGAAGTGGACAACAGCTGCTCATTTGAAGTTGATATCTCAACTATAAGTTGAGATCTCAACTATATCTATCAGTGTGCATCTTAAGATAAAAAAGAACTTTATTAATCCCAAAGGAAATTCTTGTGCCAGAGATTGCTCAAAAATTACACCATACATATAGAATATATGGATATGGTGGGTCCTCTGAGAAACTGGTAGGAGGGTGGGCAGGAGCCCATCATTGAACCTGTTTCTACTTTCATTTTTGTGTAGTATTTTTTTTGCTATTTCTTTTTTTTATTTTATTTCATCACTCTACCTGCCTTATCTCCCAACAGAAATACATTTTAGTTAAAAATTAGAAAATTTGGATTGAATTAGTTCATACATTTTTAAACTCCCGCTGTTGCTGTTTTCTGTTCTCACCAGGTTGGACTCCTCTTCATGAAGCCTGTAATCTTGGTTACTACGATGTGGCCAAGGTCTTAATAGCAGCAGGTGCAGAGGTGAACACGCAGGGTCTGGATGATGACACGCCACTCCATGATGCTTCCAGCAGCGGGCATAAAGATGTAAGAGCTTCACTTAAAGTTTGTCCAGCCTCAGTAATGTAGGACTTAAAGGGCCTGTACCCGATATTCAGAACATTACAGTAATATAGCAGTAAACAAATGTTTACTATGTAAAGATATAATGGAGTAATGGCGTTCTGAGCAGAGAATGAAGTCACACTCCCTCCGTGTGTGTTGTAATCTGAGTTTCTCTGTTCTTGTTTTGATCGCTAGCCTGGCTGCACGTGCATGTAGGTGCCTTATGTGTTGGTATCAAATGCAGAGGGCCGTGACAAAGCGCCAGTATTTGAAGTGCTGGGGAATAGTCTGCGAGAGCCGTGTGGAGGCAATCCCTGCACACTTTTTTTTCTTTTTCAGTATTTTGAGTACAGCACCTTTTTTTTTTAAAAGTAAATTACACATTTAAAAATTCTGTCTTTTCACAAGTCTGACATGTCTACATTTGTAACAGACTGGACATAGAAAAAATATATTACAGTGTAGATGTCCAAAAATGAAATGTAGGTTGGCAGCGAGTCCTGAGCGTGTGGTCTAATATGAACAGATTAGGCTGAAAGAGCTGAAAAAACAGTAACGTTACCTAAGTGAAAACAGCGTGTAGTTCCTTTTTTTAGCAACAGTTTGCTTATTTGCAATTGTTTTTCAAAAGCATCATACGTCTTACAATTCCATTCCAGGATATAATGTCCTTTCTCTCACAAAAGGAGTCTTTGGATCAGAATAAAATCTGTTTTACTACTGTGAGGCTGTTCAGCTTTACAGATATCACACAAAGCTAATGAACAATTCCTGTTACATATTGCATCTTGGATCACATTTTCACTGACTATGACCATTACTTCTGTCATTACTAAACATTGTGCCAAAATATGAACAATAATGTTGCCGTCAGTGGGCTTATTTGCTAGCTAACCACCGCAAAGGAAACATCCAGCACATAGACGGTACCTTAAAATAACGTTACGTGAAGCAGATGATTTAACGTCACTGCTTATTTTACATACAGTTTAGCAACAAAACTACTGAGTGAACATTTATAAAAAAAAAGTCATGTTGGTTTTGAGCAGTATGCATTCCCACTAACCTGGAAAATGAGAGAGAACGGAAGACCATTTGCTTGAGTTCAGTAGAGCAGACAGCTCTTCAGAGTCTTGTAATCACGACTTCATGACATTTCATAAAATGCTGAAGGAGCGGCGGCAATAATTTAAACGCTGCATATGGCCAAAACACTGGTACAGTAGTTACGATTTCAAATCCAACTTTCAAGTCTTTACCATTTCGTCATTTTTACTTTCAACAATCTGTGTTGTGTATGTTTGTCTACAACCTTGATGCTTGTTTTGAGGTTTATCAATCTTAATTCCTGTTGTGTTTTATACAGATTGTGAAACTGCTGCTACGCCACGGTGGTAACGCCTTCCAGGCCAACAAGCGCGGGGAGCGCCCGGTGGACGTTGCAGACTCTCAGGAGCTGGAGCAGCTATTAAAGGGAGAGGTGTCACTGTCGGACCAAGATGACAGCTCTTCAGGTATGCGGAGAATGCTGAAGTGTTTGGCTGACCTCTCGTTTAAAGTCACATATTAACTTACTAGCGTTTATATTAATGGACCTTCTTATCCACTGCACCTCAGAGCATGATGTGTACATGCATTTTCACTACAGATGGACCAGATGGGGCTTAACCAACAGTGCATTTAGGGCTTTACTCTGACTACATATAGTTTCATAAATATAGGTACAGTCTTGGCAGTCTTATATGGACTACTAAAAATGTTTACTGTCAGTTTAGTTTTTTTCTTTCTTTGCCACCAAAGGAAAAATGATAATATAATTGAATTTATAGAGGAATAAGTTGCTGTGTTGGACATGTAATCTTCAATCACTGCTTGTGTTTGTATGAAAGTATAAAGTGCTTTATTGACTTTTATTGTATCATTTTAAAATAGGTCTTCTCTTCTCTGCAGAGTCTGAAGACCCTCCATCTGTCAATCCATCCAGTGTGGATGACAACATGGAAGACTCTGATACTGAAAAGGACTCGGACGGCAAACTGGCCACGAAAGCGTCATCGTCTGTGCCAGGGCTGGATGAGTATGAGTTCAAGGACGAAGAAGAGGAGGAGGATTTCAGTAAAGCCCTGAGCGACAGACACATTCTTCGCAGGGAACTACGGCAGCGGGAGAAGGAGGAGAAAGATAGGAATCATGTGGCAGGAAAGCAGAGTGGAAAAGGTGATTCCTCTACAAAGTCCAAAAAGCAGAAGACTTCTCGTGTCCACTGCAGCTCAGATACCTCCAGCGACGAAATGGAGAGCCTTTCAGAGAAAAGGAGTTCCCCCACCTGCTCTCAGAGCTCAGAGAGCCTCAAGGCAGACACACGGTCTAAAAAGGAGAATGCTGAGCAAAAGGACAAGGGCAAAGTCAAAAAGAAGAGCAAAAGCCAGAATAAAAACAAAGAAAACCAAGAGGATGGTAAAGAGAACAGCAAAACGTTGGTCCTCTCTCTCGCAACCGTGTCCGAGAGCACAGAAAAGGGTCGGGAGGAGGACTCCTTCAAGATGTCTTTCAGTCCGAAAGATGACTCATCCGTCCACCTCTTTCATTTGTCGTCCATAAAATCTCCCAAACTTAACCACAGCCTGACAGATAAACAAACACCACTCAAACAGGAAAATACTAAGATGTGCATTTCCATCAGTGACAGCTCATGTCCGGTGGACGGTGTCAAATACAACCACTACACAGAGGCAGACTACTGCACCGAAGGCTCCAGCACCAAGGGGTGTAAGCACAAGGAAAAGAGCAAACACCAACAGAAAGACTCCAGTGGAGATGGGG
The DNA here is from genome assembly GCF_008315115.2 of Sander lucioperca. Classification (NCBI taxonomy): domain Eukaryota; kingdom Metazoa; phylum Chordata; class Actinopteri; order Perciformes; family Percidae; genus Sander; species Sander lucioperca. The sequence goes on from NC_050181.1 coordinate 4,803,677, forward strand.
ACGATGGCCATTTGAGTCCTTACAAAGACGGCAGCATAGGAAACAGCATAGACAGCTCTGAAGGTGCCTCACGGAAGACCGACTTAGATGGTAAAGTGGTAAAGAAGCATAAACTTAAACACAAGGAGAAAGACAAACACAGGAGGGAATACGAGGCAGAGCGGAGCCGCCACAGGCAGAAGGAGGCCAAGAAAGACGGCCACAGGAATTTGGAGTTTGACAGAGAATTCTGGAAAGAGAATTTTTTCAAAAGTGATGAGACAGATGAACATCTGCCAGTAAAAAAGGAAGGTGAAGACATTAGCTCACTTCAGAAGACCTCCGATTCCTCTTCTGTCAAAGATGAGAGAAACACGAAGGAGAAACACTCAAGCAGCAAGGAAAAGAGGCTGAGAGAAGAGCGAGAAAAAGACAAAGCTGTGAAAAAAGAGCGAAAGGAGGCTGCTGGTAAAGAGGAGAAGGTAAAGGATTCAAAGTTGAGTGAGCGTGAAGAGAGAATGGAGTGCCATGGCTCAGGGCGGATTCCGGAGGAGTCGCTGCAGAGCAACAGCATGAAAGAAGAGACAGAAGAGAAACCCATAAGTGGGATCACAGCTGATCAAGAACAGCTGGAGCTCTCTGAAAAAGGATCACGTGAGAAAACTGACAAGAGGCTCCCAGGAAAAGAGAAGGATTCAGAGAAAATGGAGAAAAGGCATCCTGACAAGGAAAAAAAGGTTAAAACGGAGCATGTTGACAAAGCTGATTCACAGAATTCAGTGGATCGTTGGAAGGAAAAAGAAAGAACAGGAGCCATTTCTTCTTATTCGCCTGGAGATAAAAACTACAAAGAGAATGAGAAACTGAAAACTTTATCTACAACCAAAAAGAATGAGGACAGCAGGAAAAGTAAAGATAAGTTTGACAAGCGGTCTGATAGGGAGAGGCAGGACAGAGAATATAGTGTTGGGGATCACAGGGAAAAGGAACGCACCAACTCTGATAAGAAAGGAAAACCTTTAGAGAAAACCGCAGATCATAGTAAATCTGATCGTTCAAAAGAAAAGGACTGTGACAGGAAAAAGAGGGATAAAATAAAAGATGGGACTCTTTCCTCAAGCTCCAATCTGAAATTACTTTTAGAAGAAAAGAAGAGCTATCTGTCTGAGAGCAGCAAGTCCTTATCTACAAAATCAAAGGAGGAAGTTGTGAGAACACCAGAGAAGGATCGCGACCGGAGAGACCGCGACAGAGACTCAGATAAACACAAGGACAAGGATAAGGACCGGCACAAAGACCGCTCCCAGCAGGCCAAAATCAACAAGGCCAAATCCAGCGAGACAGATGCCGACAAGGCCAAATCAAAAGCCTCGCCAGCAACACGAGACACCAAGCCCAAAGAGAAGAGGCTTGTGAATGATGACTTGATGCAGACCAGCTTTGAGCGCATGCTCAGCCTGAAGGACCAGGAGATTGAGCAGTGGCACCGCAAACACCTGGAGAAAATTAAACAAAAAGAGCGAGAAAGGCTTAAACACCGGCCTCTGGTAGATCCAGGGAAGTCCAAACCTAAAGACAGAACAAAGTCTGAACTGTGCCTGAGTAAGGAGCTCATGCGCTCAAAAAGCTCTGAAACCTCTGATGTCCAAAACCGAGAGAAATCCCTGAAGGACGGCACCAGCCCCAGAACAATGTCGCTTGATGGAAAGAGTCTGCCCTCTATCAACACAAAAGTCATGTCAGCTGTGGAAAACTGTCTGACCAGATCACCCCGGCCAGAGAGTGAGCGCTGTGGCCTCATGTCCAGGTCCGTGTCCTTGGTTTCCGTCGCTAGCTCAGAGGATTCGTGTCAGGCGACAACATTAACACCCAGACACATTGAATACGACTCTGACATGAACCTGGAAGCCTTAGACTCTCAATCTGCATTCCTCCAGTCTTCCCTCGTCATTCAAGCTACCAGATCGCCCTCTGTTCACGATAAAGATTGCAACAATCTTCCAGATGTGCCGCAAAGTAATCGGACGCTGCTGCCCAGCAGACATGAATCTCCGTACCTCAGGGCTATTCTGGACGAGGATGCCAACTCATCGACTGAAGGTAAAGCTTTTGAAAATCTGCCAACACCCGGTCAGCCTACTGAGGAGCTGGGAACAAGAGAGACCTCAGCAGAAACAGAGCAGAGCCTCAACATTCAACAACAGCAATGTATGAATTCAGTTGCTCATTCAGTCACAGAAATAGAAGGGAGCGCTCCTGGTAGTTTAACACCACAAATGTCAAACAAAGATCCTCAGAGTAAAAGCCTGACACTTCCCGAGGGCAGTGGCTCTCAAGCAGGGTCAACAGAGCAGAAAACTCTTCCCTCCTCGGACCCTCCTGTTGCAAAGGACGTCCAGTGTCTGACAGAGAATTCAAAAGCAGAGTGTAGTAACAAGTATTCAGATCAACCATCGACGCCTACAGCTTGTCTATCTGCTGAGCTGTCAGAGCTTACAAACACAAAGACCCTCCAGCAGAGGGAACCACTTGCTGTTTCTGGTATGGAGAGTGTGCAGGAGACAGAATCGGGTACCGTGCATGTTTCTGACCTTAAAGACGAACCTCTTGAGAATGCTGATAGAGCAGAAGAGAGTATGGAAACCGAGACTTTCAGAACAGACGATAGAGGAAGTCCGTTACCCTCCACCAGTACACATATTCCCAGCTCCACTGCTGGGGATTTCTTGCCAGGTTTTAGCCAAACAAGCACTGAGTCCAAATTGTTTCAAGAGGATATGGATGTTAATGACCAAGACTGCAAGAACTCAATACCTTCCAGTGACACTGCAGTTTCATGTCTCGATGCTCAGATGGAGAAAATGACCCCAGCATCTTCCTATAGTGCAAGCCCTGAACACAAGGCTGAAGAGATGACTGATGTACAACAGAGCTCGGAGAACAACAGTGGTGCTGCTGATTCTGTTACAACAGAGTGTTCATCAGTTGAGGGCAGCCTGGCTACAGAGGGCTTATCTGAATCCACCGCAGAGGCCAGCTCAGAGCCAATAAAGGTGACTCCTGCCGATGAGAAACCAGAGTCATCTTCAGCTGGAGAAGAACAGAGTCAAAGCACCGTCCAATCGGCAGCTCAGTCTGACAGTAGCAGCAGTAGCAGCAGCAGCAGCAGCAGCAGCAACAGCAGCACTTGCAGCGCCTCAAGGAGCTCCTCTCCACAATCTGGAGATCGGGATTCTGATTCTTCTGGGGCTAGGGTCAAGGTTCGCTCTGCAGACGAGGATGTGGATGTCCATGTTCCCCATCCACGCAAGAGAAAGATGCCTAAATTTCTGAGCTCCCAGTTATGCTCCACGACTCAGCAGGAGAAGGAGAGAGGCCAGCAGTCTCTGGCTGCTATTGTAGACTCTGTAAAGCTGGAGGAGATTCAACCCTACCAGACAGAGAGGGCCAACCCTTACTACGAGTTCCTGCACATCCGGAGGAAGATCGAGGAGAAGCGCAAAGTGTTGTGCAGCGTCACCCCCCAGCCACCACAGTATTATGATGAATATGTTACCTTCAACGGATCCTACCTCTTAGATGGGAACCCGCTCAGCAAGCTCTGCATACCAACAGTGAGTTCTTCTTCATATTTTCAGATCTTGGAAAAACTTCATGAACATAAGATTCTTAGTTGCACGGTATAACAACATAAATTGGCCCCTTCTAATGTTAGGAAACCACTCTTATACCTTATAGTTTTGGCCCTGTACTCCAGCGTGTTGGAGTCAAAATGAGAGGACGGTTATTTTATTTACGTTTTTTTTTTTTTTTTTTTTGGTTTATTTGATAGCGACAGATGCAGTATTAATAGACAAACTGAAAACAGACGATGCAAGTATCATAGTGTTTATAGCGGATGCTACTTTGCAACACCCGTGCCTAGAAGGGCTTTTATGAAACTAATGGCGTTTTTCCATTACATAGTACCTGCTCGACTTGCCTTTTTTGTTTTTCCATTATGAAAAAAAGTACCTGGTACTAGGTAACAGGTACGTTTTTTAGTATCGTCTCCGTCGAGGTTCCAAGTGAGCTGAAGTGATACCAAAAGGTGACGTGAAAACCTGCAGACTACTGATTGGTCAGAGAGAATCGTCACTAATCACTGCGTCATCATTGCTAGCGACAGACAGGGATGTCAAGGAACAAACGCGCCATTTTTAAATAGTTTAGCAGCGGCGTTTTATTTTATTTATTTTTTTTTTTTTTTGCTGCCTCCAGCTTCTTTTGAAACAAAATTTGTCTTCCGGCTGTGGCAACAGCCACATGCCGAGAATCAAAAACAACACACCTTCGACGTTCTGTGTGTGTGTGTGTGTCGCGTTAGGTCACGGCAGTTTCCTGCGGCGTCGCTATGACGACCAGCCACGCTCGCCTCACGCATGAGGCGGTACTAAATCTGCAATGGAAAATGGAGGACGGGGCACCGCGGTCGAGCAGAGCTGGTACTAGCAGTGGGTAAGCGCCATAAGAGATTAGATCAAATAAAGCAATACACATTAAAAACATTACATTAAAAGTAGACATTTGTTGGTTTGTTGCTGAATTAACCAGGATTTGGTAGCTCTCTTTAAAGTATTGAAACACGTTTTTTCAGTGGTCAGGTAGCAAGTTTCAGGACTGTTCCTTTCACACAAAAAAAGCTGTCTGAGCAAAATATGTTTTGCAGAATGGGACCCTACAATTGCCACTTGAAGCTGCTCTGGTGGATCTGCTAAAGCTCTGTAATCTCTTGATGTATTTGCAAAAAGATTGATGAGCAAGTTCCTTTAAACATTTGAACCCAAGTTTTATATTATAAGGTTTTTTTTTAGTTTTTTTTTTACTTTAATTTCATGTGTTTAGGCTTAAGGTTTTGTGTCAAAGGTAAATCTTGTGATTTGAATCTGAGATCCAGTCGTCCAGCTCTGATTCTCAGCCTGCACAGGCTTCTTTTAACCTGTTTGGTGCAATGGTTTGGTCCAGGTTGTTTAGGCTGTCAATCTTACTCTGGTCCGAACCAAACAACAAGACCGACCTTTTACTGTGATTTTGTTCACTTAATTTGTGATTTAACCATAAATTTTAAAGCTAAACTATTATTAAATCCATCTGTTGATCGTGAACTATCATGAAAGTGATCAGTATATGAATGAATTATTTTTTTATTTATATATTATTGTGTCATGCATACAATAAAATATGCCCAGCCCACACGGGCTTACAAGACACCACCTAGGACAAAAGACCAGATGCCAAAGTTACCACATACCCTAAACAAATAAACCTTCTAGTCTTTTTTGCCAAGCTTTAGAAACAAAAGTCGCCAACTTATAAATATTCAATTTAAACAACCACTCCAATTGGTCATCATCTGTGCACCAGAACATTTCAAGATTTTGAGATCGGTGTTTTTAACTCATCATAAAACGGACAATACAGAAGAAAATGTGATCTGTTCTCAACTTCTCCTAGTTCACATAGTTCGCACAACCTTTTATCTACTTGGATGTTTTTGAATCTACCTCCTTCGAGGGCAAGGGGAAGGATTCCTGTTCTCAACTGAGCCACCAATGACCTCTGACTTCTCGATAAGTTTGCTGTAACATATACAGTGCTCAGCATAAGTGAATACACCCATGGTAAAGTTGTAGTTCAGGTCCATAATAATGTTCGTCTTTTGGTTTTAGCAGAATGTCTTTTAACCATATTTCTTCAAATTTTGCAAGTAATTTCTGATTGTGTATATGCTGCAAGTTAAATTATTACAAAATATATATTGCAATTCAACTTCCTCAAAAACATAAGCGATGTACATTATATATTTTTGCTAACCATGTGCACGTATATGCACTTCACGAGATACATCAGAGAGTGAGAAGCAGGTTTTTTTGTCTATTTTGTTTGTTCCTACTAGGGATGCACGATTATAGATTTTGTTGGTACGACTATAGTCTGAAAAATCATCAGTTTCACAATTGTATATAGTATGTATTCTGCATTAATTCATTTCACTGCTAATGTATGAAATTACATGAACACTCTAGATTTTAATGTGTTATTTATTGCTGCCTTTTGAAACAGAAATAACAGTAACCATTTTGAATGTTTTGAAAATGATTATGATCAATCATCAACCTTTTTATTTAAATTCATCTGAAAAGATTAGAGACTAGCGGTGAATCAGTCACACCACAAACAAAGGCCAAGTTGGCAACAACAGCGTTGTCCTCCTTAAGAAGTTGGCCCTTTTTGGGCTAGAAACGGCCCTGCTAGTTGGTGTTTCTAAAAGTTGGAGGAGCTGCTAGACAAGATGCACCTGTCACAGGGAGATGCACAGCCTGTTACCAAGGAATAATGCGATAGAGAGATCTCTTTGCATCCTTATGTCCCACAGGGGATGACGAGGAGTAAGTCAGTAACGTTAAGTGGTAACTAGGGCTGCTTAATCTGTCGATTATTTTTTGGATTAATCGATGAATCAGATAAAAAAACAAAAAACAAAAAAACATTTAATTAATTAATTTACATCAACTCAATACATACATGCATGTTGTTTTAGTTAATAGTTGTGTAAAGGTAAGTAATCCAAAGAGCAGATACAGAACACACACACACACACACACACACACACACACACACACACACACACACACACACACACACACACACACACACACACTCTCACTTGAAGCTTATTCATTAAATTATTACCATGATTGTAGTAAGTGCAAGTTAAGTTCATTTGTACACCACATTTAAACACAGCTTAAGATGACCAAGTGCTATAAAAGAACTTTAAAATAAAATTAAAAAGTACAACACACACAAATATATACGTCAACAATAACTGATATGGGACAAAGCACAGAATATATACATGACATAAAAAGGCGAGTGAATAAAAAACGTGTCTTTAGTCCTGCTTTACTACTGTTATTAACGAGCTAACGCTAGCTTGTCATGATTGTCAAGCTGGATAACGAGTAAACACCACACCAGCACCAGAAGAGGGACGTTAAAACGGAACAAAAGTAGGATTGTGTAGTGACTTTGCCCTGCTGTTGAACTCCCTTCCTCCTCATCAAGGACTCCAACATGTTTACGTTTTAGGTGCTGAATCATCACCGTGGTGACCGTGCCATTCCGTGTCGCTTTTGCTTATCTTGCAATTAACATGTTTCCGATGTATTTAGTGTGAAATGTTCCCACACGTTGGATGACTTAGGTCATACTGATTTCTCTGCCTCCGCCATGTGTTTCATAACAACGTTTAGGGTATTACAGGTCTCTCCGTATTTCCTCTACCCCCGCTCTGCTCTTTTTTTTTTTTTTTTTCTTTCGCTCGGCGCCGACACAACGAATCGATAATGAAATTCGTCGCCAACTTTTTTAATAATCGAATTTGATCGATTTTATCGATTCGTTGCAGCCGTAGTGGTAACGTCACGTCAAGTTTGAGCTGTTGCGGAGTTTTGACCTGTACAAAGGTAACGCTATTGTCAGCTCGCTCACTGTAAATGCAAACGTCAGCTCCTGAATCATTAGCTGTTAACTGTAACGTTAGCGTTAACATTAAACAGGCTAATGTTAGCTAACTGGTAACGTTAACAACCTAACAAACACTTAACAACAACGTTAACAAACAAAAGCTTGGGTTGAATTCCCTGTTGCAGCTGCAGTTGTTGTGAGGTCAGGGGCTGGCTCTGCTCTGTGTTTTCTTGGTGTTTGCTAACTTGATGTAACGTTAAAAAATTGCAGCAGTAAGTAATCCCACCACGGAGAGCCACTGTCACTCAGACACCTAGACGGCGTCTGATGTGCTGTGTGTGCGCGCAAATGCTAACGTTTGTTGTCAAGGAGGTTAAATAAGAACTGCACACACTGGTACACATAACTTGCAGTCAGTTAACACTTGGTGTAGCGGAGACTTTACGATTAATTAACCGTCACGTTTTAAAGTGTGGTTAATAGGGAAATCGGTTAACCGCTCCATCCCTAGTTCCTACCTATTCATATTCTCTTAATTCTTTGCAAGCTCTTTGTGGCACCAGAGACGATACACCCAAAAGGCTCGGTAAAGTCGAGCGTGACTTGCTGTCAGTCACCAGAATTAGTTTTCTTAAGAAACTTAACTTACATCTACTTGGATGTGTAAAAGCTGTTTAAATATCTGTTGTTTATTTGCTGTTTTATATAGTGTCCAGAAAATATGCAGTCAAAAGTTAAAAAAAAAAAAAAAAAAAGGAAACCTGCATAATAAATGGATCTGACTGATTTCTGCATGGTGACTCATCAGACATCTCATTGCAACATTGATAAGTGTTTTTAAACCATCTCCCCCTCCATTGTTGTGTGTTTGAACAGATAACTCCACCTCCATCATTACCTGAGCAGCTGAAAGAGATGTTCAAACAACAAGAGGTGGTCCGTATGAAACTACGACTACAACACAGCATTGAAAGGGTATGTAGTTTTATTCCTGGAGCTTTTTGTTTTGATTTGGGTTGAGTACCTATAGACATTTTTATTACTTTAGCAGCTTTTTTTTAAATTTTTTTTAAACCCTTGACATTTTGAACCTGTGCCGTTTGATACCCTCTTGAAGACTTAAAAAGGATATCAGAGCTTAAGCTACTTGCTACATATGTTTTACTACCACATATAATATTGGATTTGCAGTATTAATTTGAATTTTTTTTCCCCCTTCCATTTAGGAAAAACTGATTGTTTCAAATGAACAGGAAGTCCTACGAGTCCATTACCGGGCAGCAAGAACACTAGCCAATCAGAGTCTGCCTTTCAGTGCCTGTACAGTTTTATTGGATGCTGAAGTGTACAACATGCCTCAAGACGTCCAGGTAAGTGTCCTTTGTTTGCCTGTAAGGTTCTTCTTCTTGTTTTCAGTGAGTTCTTAAAGGGCAACTATTATATAGCATTTTCAGGTTCATACTTGTATTTTGTGTTTTTACTAGAACATGTCTACATGCTTTAATGTTCAAAAAACACTTTCTTTCTATACTGCCCATGGCTGCTGCTCCTGTATTCACCCTCTGTCTGAGACGCTCTGTTGGAGCGCCTGTCTCTTTAAGCCCCCCTCCCATAAAAGCCCAGTCTGCTCTGATTGGCCAGCGTGTTTCCTGGAATCTCCGCTCCGCTGTTGTTTCACTAGTTGCAGCTGGAGCTACTGCAATGGTGTATATAGCAGGACTTTGTACCGTGAAAAATCACCAAAAAGGCTTCTTACCCAAATACTACACAACCGGACATGTCCCAGCAGTAATGTGACCCGAAATTGGGGAGAAATGACCCAACATTGGCTGCCAAGATTACAGTTATCTCGCATTAGCATGCAGCTACTTAATATTTAGCAGCAGGCTAATGTTAGATTGTAAAGGTACGAAGCAGCACTTTCTATCGTCAAAAATAGATAAAGGCTTCTGAACCAATTGCCACCCAATCGGACATGTTTCAGGAGTAATGCGACCCAAAATTGGGGAGATTTTAACAACATTGGCAGCCAAGATTGCATATTTTACTGCCGTTAGCATGTAGACAATGCGACAATGTTAACAATGTAACTTAAAAAAAAAAAACCACTCAGTAGTTCCTGTCTGGAGCAGATGACCAATCATAGAAGGCTGGAGAAGGCTGGAGAAAGCCGGCTTGGAGTTGCGTAACAATGAACTAGTTTAGAGTAGAAAAAACTGTTGAAACCGGAGCGTTCAGAACAGTTGGAAATCTGAACGTTTTAGCTCACAGGGATTTCTCTAAAATACCTCATTATTCAAAGTTTTGGCCACACTTAACATGAAAATCCGACTTTATAACATTGTAGTTATGACAGGAAATACGGTAAAGGATAATACGTCACTTTTAATGATAATGTATAGAAATGCAATATGTTTAATAAGTTGTTGTGTTTGGTTCACAGAGTGATGATGGCAAAACGTCAGTGAGAGACCGATTCAACGCCAGGCAGTTCATGTCCTGGCTACAAGATGTTGATGACAAGTTTGACAAACTGAAGGTGAGATGACTGGTTGGTGGTTGTTAGGTCATGCAAAAGGGGATCTGGCGATTTTCCGCAGGGTTGTGCGACGGTGGGAGTGTCACTGAAATGGCCCATTTGTGTGACGTTCTGTTCTTTTAACCCCCCGGTACTTTTACTTTAGTGAAAGATCAGAATACTTCTTCCACAGCTTATTCCGACCATGCATACACGCCATGTCCCCGCACAACAGAGGTTTTCAGTACTCTTCATGTCATGTTTTGGTGAAACAGCGCCCTTGGTAACCATTCAGGCGGAGAGTGGTAATGCAGCACAGGAAACAGCAGGAGGCTTTCAAAACAAAACTGTTATAAAAAAAATTATAATAAATTCAGATAAAGTTCTGTGAGAAGCTGCTAACATCAAGAACCTCTGTCACATACCTCTGACTTTGTCCATTCATTGTTTACGACTGGGAGGTTCCTTTTTATACAGGTTTTCAGTTATTGCTGTTTTTGCAGGCAGCCAGTAGAACTGTACAAAGACACAAAGGTTGTGCTTGCTGTAATCATTCCTCCTGATCATTCTGGCCATAAAGAGATCCCTTTCAATGTAAGTGATGGGGGACAAAATCTACTGTCTTTGTTGTGTAAAAATATATAAAACAATGTATGAGGTTAATAAGAGGATTCAGCAGTAGACAAATCAAGTTGATTCTTCCAAAGCTACAGCTTTTTTACTTTGTACTCTTCTAATGCTAATTTTTGTTGCTTTGTACATTTTTGTGTTTTGTCTTTTTAGTCTTTTCCAGACCGAATCGACCTTGGAAGTAGATTTCTTTTTGTTTTATCTAAATAAGAACATGTGGTTGGATAAAATAATAACCCTTTTCCTCCACAGACGTGTCTTCTGATGAGGCAGCAGCATGAGGCAGCGGCCCTGAATGCTGTGCAGCGTCTGGAGTGGCAGCTCAAGCTGCAGGAGCTGGACCTGGCCACCTACAAGTCCACCAGCATCTTCGAGATCCCCGAATTTTACATCCCACTCGTGGAGGTCAACGACGACTTTGACCTTACCCCGATATGAGTTGTAGGACAGACGGGCTTTGCCACAGCGGTGGCCAAATCACGGACACGAGAGGCAACCCGCACATTCGAGAAAAAGGAAAGAAAAATGTGAAGCACTTGTGGCGGTAATACAAAAAGAGCATTTATTAAAGAGACAATTTTACTCCAGCGCTCTTACAGTCCAAACCAGCACGCCCACCATGAGGACGGGGAACAAGAACTGACTGTCCCTCGTACAGAAGAAGGAGGCTGCAGATGAAGCCGGAGCAGAGACCAAAAGCTTGGGCGGGGCGGGGCGGGGCAGTGCAGGGAGCTGCAGCAAGAAGCAAAGTGTGGATGTCAACCACCTTCTACTGCTCCTCATTAAGCAGGGTCACACAACTGAAAGTTCAATTGTTTTCAAAGTGAGTGTTCATACATTGTGTATAGACTGTGCTCTTAATTTTTTAACTTATTTTATACATAAAAAAAATGTGCATTTGTAAATAGCCATGTAATTATTGTTTCAAACTTGTAAAAACAAAAAATAATAGATATTTTGATTGTAAACTTGTTCTGTCTCATGTTTTAAAGGACCAAAGTTGGTTTTTATATCAAGTGTCCTCTTCGTCCGTGATGTTCTTGTTGTTGTTGGCTTAAAATCTTAAGCATGTGTTGGCTTTTGTTGTGTTTTTTTGTTTTTACTGTTTCACCCTTCCTCATCTGGAGTTCCACGCCACAGCTGGTGTTTTTTGACTTTGGCAATTAAATGCTGTGCATGCATTGCGTTGTTTGTACTTTTTTCCTAAAAAACTGTACTGTGGACTTAATGTGAGGTTTACTGAAGTGTTCCAGCTTTTTTTTGCGCCATGTGTTCTGTCCCTTTTTGCGGCCTCACTCCTCTGTTGTCCATTGTGTCTTGCGCACATTAGAGTCTGTTGTGGCTTCCAAGGGGGAAAAAAAACATGTACTTTTACAGTTTCAATGTGAGATCACAACAAAACCTATTTTTTCAACATAATGCCTTTTGAACGATGGTTATAAAAAATGTCTATTTTAATATTTACTTGTTACATGACTTGTACATATTTGTAATATATAATTGAATAAATTTTATTTGTTGTGAAATTGAAGTGTTGGTATCATTAATCTAAACACTGCACAAGAGCTGAAACAATCGATTAGTCAATCAGTCAAACAGTTTTGATTATCAATATAATTGTTTTAGTTTGATGAGCTACGATGCCAAACATTCACTACACAATTCCAAGCCTCTGAGAAACGGCAATGGGCATTTTTCATTTCATTGTTAATGAAAATAATCATAGGTTAAAGACCTACAAAAATGTATGATTTAACATTTCAGATGTATCGTTGTAGCAGTATTATCCTCTGCCAGTAGATGTCACTGTACACAACACTGCACATCTAGTCAGCTTAATGTGCCTGCAGTGATAACTGCTGAGATGGTTGCAAAGTCGAAAACTTATTGCACTGCTGTTGTATTAGAAATGTGTAGCTACATCATTAACTGGCAACTGAGTGCATTTCCAAAAGGATTTCATTGTCTCCACTCAACCCCCGGAACAACTAATTTTAACCCACAACCATCATTTTAAACAATACTTCCTTTTAACTCAACTTCATTAATAAGACCCCAAACATAAGGAAATAATTGTTTCGATACAAAAATAATCATGTTTAAATAATTTGTCATTTTTGCCTTGCCTTACATGTACTTTGTTGGTATGACTGATTTATATTTAAATGACCCTGCCAGCCTTGATTCCTCGCTGACCTTCCTGCCCTGCAGGCTGGAAGTGGGGCCTGTTGTGGTCATTGATGAGGTCTTTTAGGAAAACACGTGTAAACACCTGCGGAGTGAAATGGCCCATCAGAGAGCGTTTCTGCGGCGGTAGAGTTGTTACAAATGAGCTCAGAGGGGGGACGCTTCTCAGCGGGAAGTCTGCACAGCTTCACAGCTTCCGAACCGCCCTTTCTCACCTAATGAGAAGGCCGCTGATAAGACTGGAGACAAAGGACTGTGTAATGGAGTGGGGGGTGGCTTGGGAAAGAAAAGCTCTGCTTGTGTTAAAAGAAGCTAAAGCAGAGCCTACCTGGGCAGGCGAGCAATGACCGGAGTTTGGGCTAAAAGGAGATAAGCAGACAAGATTTTACGCACAAGACTTTTACGCATACAACTCCCGCGTTGCGCAGAAGTTAATGCTATATCTTGGTGTTCATGTCGCGGTGAAGCGGATCATTCACGTCCGTTACGCTGAAGATACTGAAGGTGTGTGTGTGACCTGAGGCCGGTGTTGTCCTCCACAGACGTTGGATAGAAAATGGAGTGTGTGCCTTTAAGGCGCCCGACTGCCTGTCGCTTTTTGCTGCGGAGAGACTGACGCCCTCTGGACACAGTGGACACTTGAGCGGCGGCTGAACACCATCCTGGAGAAGTTCAAAGAGACAACAGCCACTCTCCCTCTTAAAAAGAAAAGTCTTGGACTTGTTAACGGCGTTGTGGTAAGTTTTAAACTCCTCTCTTTATTATTTCGCTGTTTTCTGCACTCGATTCTCTTGTAGCTGGGCGCGAGTAAAACAAAGTTTTAGTGTTAGCAATGAGCCCAAAAAAAAGAGGTGAAGAAACGCGTTCATGACTGAGGGAGCTAATGTTCCTCACATGTTTTGTCTCCGTTATGTGAAGTGGAAAAATGTGCAGCAAAGTGTAAAAGCTGAGCAACATGATTAGACGGTGTGTTCACGCGCTACACTTGGAAAAATAGGTGAAAGGAAGCTGATGTTGCCAGATGTGTGTGTGTGTGTGTTGTTATCCCAGAGTAACGTGAGTGAGTTCTGGCTTTGAATGAAATGTGACGCAGGCCTTTTAGAAATATGTTGTTGTTGATACATGTCAAATGTGTGCTTCTTTTGCATGACACAGCTGTGATTTTCGCTAAATTTATAAAACTTTTTTTTTTACACATTTCTATCTACTTTATACTACACTTTGTAGCTCTTTTGGCACCAACATTTAGATTTCAGATATCATAGTGTGGGTACAACATAAACAAGAGAATTTAGGTTAAAAAAACATTCCTTATTATAACCTACACAAATTCATCAGGACTAGGATACTAAAAGAAACTAATTCCAAAAAAAAGGTGTTAACTCAGTATGAGTAAACTCAAAGTGTAGTATTTCCATCATGCACCAACGTTTGTGTCCTCTTATCTGTTATGCACCAAAAAAGAAAATAAGATTCAACTTTATTGTCATTGTGTAATAACCAACTGCAGCTCTTCATTTTTTCCTCCTGTGGAATGTCAGTGATGAAGTTTTGTTTATTTGTCCTGGTCTCTGAGGTCCTGTCCTGTGTCTCTTGTTGATGTAGGTGTTTCCAGTGCCGTGCTGGTGAGCCGTCAGGATGAGGCCTGGTCAGCTGATCCTCCCTGCCGCCGCCACTCTCCTCTTCCTCCTATCAGGACTGTCTCTGACCTCCGGCTGCAACAAAGCCCTGTGTGCGAGTGACGTCAGCAAGTGTCTCATCCAGGTAAAGGGCGTTAAGGTTTTCACGCTCTATAAACACAATTTCTCTGACAGCGTTGGATGATGAATGTTGGATGTACACAACAGTTGTACCACATGCGACTCCTCCTTCCTTTCTCTTCTGAAGCATGGCAGCACTGATTTTCTGACTCACAATCAAAGAAATCAACCCAAACTTAACGCCACTTTATAAGCAGATATCATTCATACTTTAAATTTGGAATATAATAAATGTAGTTCTGTTTGTGGGAACGGCTGTTAAGCTACATGAAAATGTGGTTTGCATCTTCAAAAATCCCACATGATTGCTTTAAAAATGTGTACAGACTTGCGTTCACTGTGAATTTTTTATTCTGGACATCACTGCTCACAAACGAGCTGAGTGCTGATTTTTTCTGCAGATTAAAGTGGGACATTTCTACATGAGTGCAGCCAAGTTCAAGCTTTTCATCCTACAGTGGTACAGCTGTTTTTGTGTAAACAGAGATTGTTGTTTCTCTTTGACAAGAACACAAATTAAATGGCGTCTGCAGCCGGAGTCGAGTTCATGTTAAGAGCAGTCAAAACCTTGTTTTAACACTATTTAAATTAGCATTAAACTGCCAGGACAGACTAAAAACTCCACAAGAAAATATGTCTCAGCTGTTGTTACGACTTTAAGCAACTCGGCCAGTTTTGTGCCAAAACTTCACATAAAGACAAATACCCAGCTGTAGCCAAAGTAAAGTTAAAAACTGTCCGTGTATGAGATGGAGATCTGGACCGGAGAACAAAGATGGAATCTGTTGTGAAGAATTCAGATACATTCTTTCGATAAGCTGAGTGAAGTCTGGAGGGGAAGGTTTTCCCACAGCAAGCAGCAGAAGAGCAGAGATGTGATCTAACTGTCCAACTTCATGCACACACCTGCTCTTTACCTGCAAAGGATTGTGGATGAAATTCTTTTAATTTATATGAGGTTTCCTTTTATTTTCTCACCAACTCCTCTGACTTTTTAAAAAAACTTTCTAGCATCACTTCCTTTGTGTCACTTTTTCCCTCACGTCTGAAGCCCAGTGGGTGAGGGGCAGAGGGGTGGTACCCCCCTTATTTCTACAAATTCTGTCATGCATTCTTGTTATGTTGAGGGAAAACATGAAGAGAAGGGTCGGCCTGTCTTTCCACCACCTGTCAAGTCAAATTTGAGCTGCTGCTTGTCCTCTGAACTTTGGGTGTGTGTTTAGTGGCCCTGCCTCTCACATTAACATCTTTTAAAGTACTGTATTTAACCTCAGTGGCCATTTCACCTGTTTGACTTCAGTCCCTATGTTAGTGAACTACAATTTTCTTTTTGCAGGTAGTTGAGGTAGACTTGGCACAAGCTATGAACCAAAGATCTAGAGGCAGGAGACAGAAAACATTTCCATTTTTTTTAAAACAATTTTTTAGTACCGTTTTAGTATCTGTTGCTTTCTATTCTCTTTGTTGCAAAGGCTACAAACTGAAATTCTTGCTTTAAAAGACAAAAGATTTTGACTGCCCATAATGCACCTGGCTCAACGTAGCACCTGTTGCTGAAAGAGCCATGCAGACGAGTAGAGCTGTTATGAACGATTATTTTTTATTTTTGATCAATCTATCCCCTTTTTTCTTCTTTTTTTAAACAATTTATCTATTAATCGTTTCATCTACAAAAATGTACAACATAGTAAAAAGTACCCATTCAAAGTCTTCAAATTGCTTGCTATATCTGAAAAGGCCATTTACAAATGATTTAAAACAGAGGCACATTTAAAAAGCTGCAGCCTGAAATGATGTGGAACTTTTCTTCATAATGACTTTTAACTATTAACCAGTTGTTACAATGGTTCATCACTACAGATGCCATTGTTCGCCCACTATTTTTATTTATTTTTTACTTGCCCTTTTCACATTTTGCCATCGGCCTGTTTGCAAATTTGAAGTTTTGAACTAAAATAAAGAATTATTTTCTAGTCCACTTAAAAAAAAAAAAAAAGTAAATCTTCAAAGGAAATAAAATGTGGCTTTTTTTAAAACACAGATTACATTCTGTAATCTGCATTTGTGGCACAATTTTATTGCTACCAAAACCACCAACGTCTGTTCCTTCTTCGGTATAAATTCCAACCTCCTGCGATTAGTAGAACATTTGTGGTTGCAGCTTGTTCTTCTTTTCTTCCAGGTGGCTTATTTCGCCTGATGAATCATCAGCTCATAGCTTTCGTGACCCCGCCGACACTGACTCGCTTGCTGTCAGAGGCGAGAGCGATGGTGCGTGTGCCGTGAAGGAGAAACTTTGCCTGCCTCTAGTCCCTCTGTAGAAGCTCCATGTTGCTTGTGATTAGTGGGATCTGCTGTACGACGCTCGCTTTTACGCTCTGCTGCCATCTTAAGTAATTTGTCTGAATTCCCCAAAACCCCTGAGGGTGGGAGAACATGAGAGGAGGGAGGGAGGGAGGGAGGGGAGGGGAGGCTAAGGTCAGGAGGAGGTGTATGTGTCTGTTGGGGGAGGTTGGCTGAGGGAAATATACAGTTTGGTGCCGAGATTCACAAGCCGACTTTGTCTAGGCCGGGCTGTTGAGCAGGGTGGGGCAGCAGATTTTAAAGTTAACACACGGCAGCGATCGAGGACGAGGCAGCACATGTTCACTTTCTCTCAGAGTCCTTTTGTCTCACTGCAGCTGAGTTTTGACTGATTACAGCAGTTTCCGCTTGAGGGAAGCCTAGTAGTCGTTGTCGTCTAAGTCGTTGAGATAACCTCATCCAGTTCAGTGAGGAGAGTGTTTGTAGGGCTGCAACTACGCGTTAGTTTTACGATTGTTAAATCTGTCAAATGCAAGAAAGTAGTCAACAAATGAACATCACTAGTTTCCACAATTCGAGGTGATGTCTTCTTTTGTCCAACCAACAGTGCAAATCCCAAAGAGATTCCATTTACTACCATATGACAAAGAAAAGCAGTAAATTCTCAAATTTGATAAGCTG
This sequence comes from Sander lucioperca, assembly GCF_008315115.2. Lineage (NCBI taxonomy): Eukaryota > Metazoa > Chordata > Actinopteri > Perciformes > Percidae > Sander > Sander lucioperca. The sequence goes on from NC_050181.1 coordinate 4,821,245, forward strand.
GAACCAGAGAATGTTGAATGACTTACAGAATTATTAATCGATTTTTAAAGTTGCCATTGAAACATTTTTTGTTGATCGGCTAATCGTTCTAGCACTTGTTAATAATTTAGCTGTTTCCCCCTGCTTTCAGTCTTTATGCTAAGGTAATCACATTCTAGCTTTAGCTTCACACTCAAAGCACAGACATGAGTATCGGTCTTCTGTTTTTATAGGCAAGCCTTGGCCAGAACGTGAAGGACTATATTTCTCAAAATGTTGAACCATTTATTTTAGAGTGATTGCCGAGGTACTGGTTTGGACAAAGCTAGGGTAGCAGTTTTCACCTTCTTCCTGTCTTAATGCTAGGCTAAGCTAACTACCTCCTGGCTCCAGCACAATGTCTGTTAAAGCCTCTTTAATGGTTTTTGAAAAGTCTTATTTTTTTATTATCTGAAAATATAAGCTGCATGTTTTCCCTTGGGGCAGCAGTTTAGTTTTTTTTTTTTTTTTTTTATAATTCCACCTTTGAGAGTCATAATTACTCATGGGATCAGATCTTGATCAGAGGTTTGGGGATTGAGAGGCTGGTGATTAAGTCAACTGTGTGTGGTTTTGCAATCCCTCACTTGGTGAGTCACTGGAGAGTCTTTTATCATAGCCATGACGGTTTCGTGTAGGAGATGGCTTCTGAAAAGACATAAATGAGGAGACAAGAACTGGAAAAGAAAGCAAAGGAGAAGAGAGAGAGAGAGAAAGAGAGAGGGAAGATGACGGGGAGGAAGGAGAGGCTGAACGGAGAAAAAAACAAGGGAGAAAGTTGTTGGGGGGGGGGGCATGTTCTGTTCTCCAGGTGTTTTCTTCTCCCTCCCTCTGTTTCTCCCCCCCTCCCCCCTCCACCTCCCTCATCGCGGTGACCTTGACTTGGAGGAATGTGCTCCCTGTTCTGTGTCAGGAGAGAACAGGGGGGAGAAAGAGGAACTCACCCACTTTTCAACCCCACCTACACGGTTTGAGTTTTGTTTCCTTCACTGTCCCTACGTCCCGCGAGACAAACTGAAGTTGAGGAATGAAGCTATTAAGTGTTGGTAGAAGAGTTATGGGATCAGCAGAGGTTGCACGTTGTTTGTAGAAGCTCTCGTAATAATATTACCTTCCTTCTATAAAAAGCAACATGAGAAGTTCTTGGTAATGACAACTTTTTATTCTTGTTTTAGTTGCACGTTTGCCTTGTTTTTTACTTCTATACCAGTTTGTTTTGCTGACAGGTTGTATAATGTACTAAATATGTCTGAGCTGGAGACCTGAGACTTGAGTAGGATGGGGATACACCGATCCAACTGTTTCTCTCCGATACCTCCACTCAGGACATTTGTCTATACCAAGAGCTGAGCTCATACCAGCGCTCTCTTCTCCTCAAATTTAAAATATGCATATGATACTGCACGACACTCATTAAAATCATTGTTAAGTAAGGTAACATGATAACTGATAGTATAAACACCGAATTTTATAACGACATTGACAAAGTAACTGTATTTAATGTGGATAGGTCACTGGCCTTTGCCAATATACCCGATCCGTTTAATATGGTTGGTATCGGCGTATTGGGTTGATGCCTTTCTGACTTAAAGGATAAATCTGTTTTATAACAACATGAGTCTTATTTTTGTAGTTTTGGCCATCATTGCTACAAGCTGTAATAATGCTGTTGTTAGGCCTGTCACGATAACAAATTTTGCTGGACGATAAATTGTCCCAGAAATTATTGCGATAAACGATAATATTGTCGTTTTGAGACCATTTTCATCTAATATAATGATAATGGCATAATAATGCAGGTACACCTTTTCAAAGATCAATAAACTTTTATTTCTAAAGAATATTTAACACTGGAACTGGAAGACTGGACATTTTTCCGGCCGCGATAATTTCCATTTAAAAATTATCAAGCTCATTTTTATTTATCATGCGATTAATTGATTTATTGCATATTGCGACAGGCCTAGCTGTTGTCACTAAGATCTGGTTACAAGGCTAAATCACTACAACAAAGAGTAGTCAGATGGTCAGATAGTTGGGCCAGATTATCTAAACAAAGGTTAAAAAAAAAAAAAAAAAAAAGTCACTACCCAAAATCCTTCTAAACTGCTAAAGTGTACGAAACTACGGTAAATTCTTTGGGTCAACATTGAACCAAGAATTTGTTCTGTAAGCTGTGATGGATGTTTACAATGGACAATGGTTAATTATTTCACAGTTTGTCTTTGTTTTGTCTTTAAATTAAGTTTGGGTAACCTGCTGGTTTGTTTGAAACCTGTCCAATTGTCTGACTGCTCATGTTTCTGTACCCGCAAGTATTTTTCAGAGATGTCACCACATTCACAAGCTCTCAACAATTAACTTGATCAATACAATGTTATTATTAAACGTAAAAATGATGGCCAAAAACTATGAAAATTAGACCCAAGTTGTAATAAACCAGAATTATCCTTTTAAGTCAAGTTGACATTTGATTTGGACATGACTCGTATAAGCCTTTACTTACTCTGACACTCGACTCACTCAGACTAAGTCTCGCGTAGCCAGACCAATCTCCACAGCACTATCTCCACAGCACTGTGTCAGCGCTAGAGAAAGACTTAACCTGGTTTTGATCTTGCAATTTTCTCAAGAAGACTTGAGACTCTCTTCTTGAACTTGCCCAAAAGACTTAAAGGTCCAGTGTGTAACGTGTTTAGTTGTTCATTATCAAAATCTGTGTTGCCCGTTCACAAACTTGTCCTTTTTCATGAATATTTACCACCACCATCAATTCCAAGTATTCCTTTTGGCTTGGAATTTTACGTTTGCATTCGCATGAACTGGGGTAGACGCTCCATATTCATGCGCCATCTTGAAATACGTTAGCCAGTAAGGGACATACAGGACATACTGCTCCGCCTTTCACATTTTCGCTGTCACATGATAAACTTACAAATGCTGCTAATGGGTATCGTAGCTTCCCGGCCCCTGCAAGTTTGAAGAAGGAAACGTGGAGGTCCAAATTTCAGGAACAGGAGTTCTTCTTCTTTGCCCAGAAAAAGAAAAAGGATAAGAAAAGAGCAAGAGACCGGCTTTTTGAAGCGTGAAGGCTACCGTAGCTGTAATATGTACTTTGAACTGCGTGGTGCGAGAGAGTTGATTGTGATATATGATCTCAATGCTAGATGGGAGAAATTCCTACACATTGGACCTTTAAAGACCGCTCTGAAATGAAAACTCAGTCAGCAGTGGTGGAAGAAGTACCCGGGTGTTTTACTTATATAAAAGCAGCAATACCACAATGAAAAATACTCATGTAAGTTAAAAAAACCTGTATTTGAAATCTTACCTATGTAAAATAGCAGTGTTACATTTATTATGTATTTATTATTGGAATTTTATTCCTGATTGATTACCATCTAAGTAGCATCGGAACGTGTCAAGGTAGAGCTCATTTTAACAACTGTATATTCTCTTGGGTTGTTTAGTCTGTAACAATGTATATTTTACAAACTGATCATATGGTTGACGTATAAAATCTTGATCTGAAAACGAACTATCTGTCAGATAAATGTAGTGGAGTAAAAAGTACAGTATTTCTCTCTAAAATGTAGTGGAGTAGAAGTGTAAAGTTACTTGTTCACTACTGTCAGTGAGCGCTCTCCACTGAGCTTCAGCTACAGTGTACAATCATTCAAGGAAAAGATTTAAATTCTGTGAAACTTTGACGTGTCAGAACCTGCTCAGTTCATGAATGGAAATACAGCAGAGGTTTATTTATCACGGTGTTACATACTTCGATAGATACCACACATGCCACGTGCAGTAATAGTAACTGTACGTGAAGCAAACCTGCTGTTGCTCTTTGTGTTGATGTTTTAATGGTACGTCTCCTGGTTGTGTACAGTATGTCTACATGTTGTGTTCTGTCTGCTGTGTGATTTCTAACACGGATGCTGCTACTGCACCTCCCAGACCAGGATCTTTTATACACAAAATTATTCTTAATTTAATTTGATGGGGGATGGATGATTGCATTTCTTCCACTGATTGAGCTCAGTGGGGACTTTTTTCACTACAGTTTTTAAGAGTTTACTTGTTTGTATTCACTCTATTGTTTATCTCAAATTGTTGATTGTTTTATCACCCTGATACTTCATGACTTTAACTAATTTTATTTTAAAAAGTTTGCTTGTTAACATGATTTTAAACTGATGATGTTTCAGTCCACTACAAAAACATGGTACATAACTTGTTACTGACTCTGTTTAGGGTCTCAGAGAACATTTCAAATAAAAAAAATGGTTGATTTTTCAATTATTATGATCTTTACACATACAGTGCAGCAGTGGGATCTGTGGAACGCCAAACAATGAGGACATAAAGCCAATGTCAACACAACACAAAGGACAACTCTAATTTAGAGCCGAAATAGGCTAAAACACAACAAGAAAGTATCATGTTGCCATGTATCACGTACAACACCAGGTCCCCATCTCCATTTTATCATTCTACTTCCAGACTTCTGCATTGGTGCCCAAATCTCTGTTTTTGGGAGCAATTAAACAAAGTGATGAAGTGAAAGAAAATGCCAATTCAGTCTAATTATCAGGCTACCACACAGTATTATCCAAAATATTTTGGTAACTAAGGTGGTTGAGGATCCGTCTTTGGTTCTGTGCTTTATGCTTTATGTTTTGCTGATGCATGTTTTTCATGCATGTGTGTCTTGCAGGAGCTGTGCCAGTGTCGTCCGTCTGATGGGAACTGTTCATGCTGTAAAGAGTGCATGCTGTGTCTGGGGAATCTTTGGGAAGAGTGCTGCGACTGTGTGGGTGAGTGCAGCATCTCCATTTATTAGTAACATGTTTTGAAGCTGACCGCAAAGTTTAGTCAGCAAATCATTTTGGATTTTTCTGTTTAGCCCACGCTCTGTGATGAATGTTGAGCTGAACATCTGTAAAAGAGATTTAGTGCCAGCAAATATAGCGGTTGAGTTGTATGAATAATGAATGTGTCAGGTTTGTTTTGGACTGTTGCATTTAAAACTGAGGCACAATTTAAACTAAAACCACAGGAGTGAAATTGAATTTGATGTTAATTTAATGCATGTAGCTCAATGCAATTCAATTAATTTATTTTAAAATACCATTTCAGTGAAATGTAATCCTGTCAGTTTCTTCAAGTTATGCATTAACATAGCAATAAAACACTATAGTGTAACCATAACCATTTATTAAATGTTCTTAATGCTCTTCTTATAAATGCTACATACGGTGAGGGGTTAAAGTAAAGTGAAATAATAAGTGAAACAAACGAATGAATGTACAAAATGAATATATACAATATACCAAATGTATGTTATGAGTGAATGCAGATATATCGGGGGTCCATAGGGACTTGGCTTGGCTACTAGTCCCCGTACGGACTGTGGATAAGTAGCTGGAGAGGCACCAAATCCCCAACTGTACGGGGCGCCTTTAATGGGCAGCCCCCTCACCCTGACATCTCTCCATTAGTGCATGTTTAAGGTCCTGTTTGTGCATGTGTGTGTATTTCGGGCCTGTGTGTAACATATATCAACATAGTGTAAAAATGTAATTTCCCCCTCTGGGGATCAATAAACTATCTCTTCTTCTAATGCATGCATGGTGTGTACAGTATTTACAGAACCAGTAGAATGAGTCTGGTTAAGTTACATTATATGCAGTATCAGCAACAAGCAAGTATGTAAAAAGTTATGTACAGTTGAATAAAGTTAACTGTAACTGTAAACATTATTTTTTTTAAACACACACAGTAGGCAATACGTTCTGTAATTGATCATACTGTGTTTGCAACATATTTAAATATGTGCCATTCAGGCACTAATCTCTTTCCATACTTGCAGTTGCCCCACCGCCTAGTACTTTCTCACTGTAAAAAGCCTGTGAAAAATGAGACCGTTGTAATGCACTTGACAGTTGAGAAGCACACTGGTTTAAAAAGGAACCAGTTTGTTCAGAGTGTTGCTGCTCTGATACAAGTGTGAGGCGAGTGGAGCCAGATATTGAAGGTGAGAAGTGACAACTTGGACGTTAATGCAAAGCAGAGCCAAGAAGAAGCACTGTTTATCAGAGCGTAGGAAATGAAAGGAATATTGTCACTACTAAAAAGCACCTACACATGTGGACAGGAAGCCTTGAGGTCCTCCAGATGATCAAAGGATGAAGAAGCCGGAAGAGAGAGGGGATGAGGAGGTCGACCCGCTTGAATGAACTTTGACTTTCAGCCTCCCAGCGAGATGCGGTGGGGGTGTAAATCCCAGCGAGATCACAAAACAACCGGATTTGCGAAACAAGAAATGATTCAGCTTTTTAACTCCTCTCTTCATCTGTAACCTGCTTCAAACCAGCAGGGACGGGCTTTACACATTTGTAAAATGAGTCAAAATATGTGTTAAGACTCAAATTTAAAGACTTGGTTCTTGGACACAGACATGTAAAAGGCCCCCCAACCCCTGCTATATATTTGAACGAGACACCCACACTCTTTTTAGTTGTTTTATGTCTCGTTTTGTGTGTCATTTTGCATGTTGTTTTGTGTCTCTTTGTGGTCGTTCTTCGTCTTTTTGAGCTCGTTCTGCATCTTTTTGTTGTTGTTTTGCGTGTGTTTTTAGTCGTTTTATGTCTCATTTAGCAAATTATGTCTCTTTGAGGTTGTTCTGCATCTTTTTGCATGTTGTCTTTTTTATCTCTTTCTGGTTTTACATCTCTTTAGTCATTATGCTTCTCTTTTTGTAATTTTACGCCTCATTATGTTTTTTTTTTTGTCTCTGTGGACGGTTCGCATCTCTTTTTAGTCAGTTTGTGCTTTGTTTAGCGCATCTTCCTGGTCGTTTTTGTGTCACTTTCTGATTGTTAAGCTCTCTGAAGTCCTTTTGCTTGTCTTTGTAGTCGTTTCATTGAATTTCCATGAGAAGTGTTCATAAACAGGTTGTGGTCCAGGAGCCCCTGGTCTTTGACCTGCTAGGCCTGTTCAGTAATCCATCCATGATACTAACAAGCCAACTATCTATCACCCGCTTAATTGGTATGGTGTGCACCATTCTCTGCCGACTGGCTCTTTTGAACGGTTGTTGCTGGTTGTTTGCTGCTCAGCTCTCGGCTACCCCTCTGGCCCCGCCCCTGTAAACCAGCAGCTCTCAGATCAGCTTTGACAGACAGATATTGCTGTACATGCTGACAAGGAAGCTTTATTAAACTCTTTCATGTGGAACACAAATCCAAGGATCTGACACTGAGTGCTGAACTTGTTGCTGCTGCGCAGATGTTACAGTGGTGGAGCTTTCCTCCTGAACAGGCCTTTTACAATAGCCTACAGTCTGTAGATTTAAGCTAGAATATATTTCTCATTTAAATACGTTTATTTTTTTCTTATAGCACTAGCCTTATGACCACTTTAAGTAAGTTTCCACTCTAAACATGTTATCTGTGCCAAACGCTGGCTACTTTGAAGTATGTATCTGAGAGTGGTTAGAGCAGCCCAGTAAAGGAGCGGTGGACAGAGGACAGTTTGTATTCTAGAGGAAGGGAGGAGGAGGAGGGAGGGAGGACACGGAGGGAGGACCCATGTGTACGCTTTATCTAAAACAGCTGTTCTGGTTCTGCTTTTAGCATTGGTTTGTAATCCAATTCCTCTGTCAAACTCCGTTCCCCATTAAATGATTTACCCATTAGCTGTAATTCACTTATTTGAAGGGTTAGGAAGATCGTATCTGAGGATGTGGGGACTTTGTCAAGTGATTACTACTGTATTTGGAAATTAAATGGAAGTGTTAAAAGGATCTTAATTGAGACAAAAGATACTCCTGACAGCTGTGTGGTTTTACAAAACTACCCTTGTGAGTTAAAATCATGTGTGAAACCATTTAACTGTTAAACCTTGCCAGTGCGCTTAAGGGGTCACTTCACACATACAAAAAGAAAAACATAACCTTTAGTGGTATAGACATGGAGCTAGTTTGGGTTTTATTCACCCAGATTTTCCAAGATCTCCACCTCTGAGATTTCTGCCTCCACCGCAGTCAAGGACTGAGGTCATGTCCATATACATCTGTGAATCTGGGGGGTTTAATGACTTGAAGAGTTTATGTTCGATAATAACACGCATATTACACGTCAGGTTTTTAAAGGCTGATTCTGATATTTTTCAGATTAAATGTCTTGAAATTTTAAATGTAATTTGAAAATTTGAATTACAATTCAGTGTTCTCCACCAGAATTACATACCTGGCAGTGTAGACCAAAATGTACGAAGATAGAATTAATAGAAAATACAACTGAACAGTCCTACATCAATTAATAAAATATGAATTTTTTTGGGTGGAGGCTAGTCAAACGTGTCACCTCAGTGACCTCAGTATTAACTCCTGGCTCTTTAATCCTGGCTATGGAACTTGCATGTAAGGGAGGTACAGGGAAGTTCGTTTGTGGTATTCACTACATTTACATAAAAAAAAAATCATACTGTTCACTCAAGTACACTGAGGTTTTATAAGGACTATTTCTTTGGTAGAAAGTAATGAAAACTGTTGCCAGCTGTTGACAATGCCTGCATTATCCAAAATGAGCATTATCCAGAGAGCAGGGACATTATCTCTAATAATAATGTAATCTCAAAATCTGTGCAAATAAAACTACTACTACTAAATGATCTGCATGGCTGAAGTAATTTTGTAATTTTCATGAACTGACCCTTTAATGTCGTCATCCTTCTTTTAATGTCAGGGATGTGTAACCCCAAGAACTACAGCGACACTCCGGCCACATCGAAGAGCACCGTGGAGGAGCTGCACCGTCCGATCCCCTCGCTGTTCCGCGCCCTCACAGAAGGCGACGCGCCGATCAACATGATGGTGGTGTCCTTCCCCGTCGCCGAGGAGCTCTCCCATCACGAGAACCTGGTGTCCTTCCTGGAGTCGCTCGACAGCCAGCAGCAGAACGTCTCCGTGCCTGGCAACAGCATCCACGCCAGCTACGACACTCAAGGTAAAGCTTGAGCTTTGAAGGATTGTTTTAGCACACAGAAATCTGTATCCATATCAATCCATATACTAAAAAAATCCCTCTTTATAGGAAATTTAAGATTCTTTTTTTTTTTTGTGTAAAATAAGTGATTTGACGTTAAAAAACATATGATGATCTTAAAAAATATGAAGCCTTGTTATGGATTAAACTACCCAACAATATATAAAGTAGTTAAATTAGCTACACATTGACCAGCTACAAGCTACAGCTACATTTTAATGCTGCTTGCATGGTGTTTATGCATCTGTTATAATGATCCTATAATATATATTGATGTAACACTGACAGGAGCCATATATGCTGCATAATGAGGACTGTAGCTACTTTTACGTCTTCCTCCATGACTATTTTACATGAACCAGGATCCGTCCATTTTAAACAAAACACAGCCCAAACGGACCTCTGGAAAATTGTGATGGGTATTTTTTTAAAACAAACAATTATCAATAATCAGCAGATTATTTTACAATAAAACATCAATGATCAACAATAATTGCCAGTTGGAGAGAAGCCATCCAGTGCTTCTATCGGACCTGAATAAAAAGAAAAGGGAGATAGTTTGATAATGTGCAACCTCACATTGGTTTGAAGGCCGTCATATCAACATTACTCATACAGTTTCCGAGTAAGTTACACTACATGAGATGCACTACACTAAATGCTCACATGCTTTGTTATTACATGGTTTTCTCGTCCTGTCAGGTCCAGTCAAATTTTTCGTTTGCATTTATGCACACTCACTAAGACCCGTGGTAATAAAATCAGGCCCCACCCAGAGCTGAAGTAGACTACAAAGTCTTGAACTAAGACCAGTTCGGGTTGGGTCAGGTTTTTATTATTTCAGGGGGACTGGACTGCCAAAAGACCTCCAGTTTAGGGAATTGTAACTAGGTTGAAAGTGTTGTTCCGCTGCCATTTTTTTAAATTTAGTTGCGGGTGTTTTGGCTGTCTACCTCTAAGCCAGAACCAGAACTATTTGCTATAAAGACACTCATAATAGGAGTGTTCCCACAGAGCTGAGCAGTTAACTCATTAAGCTCACTAACACATATGGTCATACTTAATTGCAGCAAATAAATCCCCCCCTGAAGTAAAAGTAGGAACACTGAGGGTTAAAGGTAATTACTTTAAAATGCTGCTTGTTTTTATAAACCACGTTTACTGGATTTGTGACTCATGTCTTTTTTCTTTGCCTGTGCTTTTTTTTTATTTCAGAAAACATGTGCACAGTGGTCTACTTTGATGACTGCGTGTCTATCCGTCAGTGTAAACTATACTGTGAGTCAATGGGAGGATCCAAGTACCGCTGGTTTCACAACGCCTGCTGCCAGTGCATCGGACCAGAGTGCGTGGACTACGGCAGCAAGGCTGTGAAGTGCATGAACTGTCTCTTCTGAAGTGCGGGCACATATTGGTACCAAATGTCTGGGCCATACCAGAGGACTGAGGGCAGAGGAAACTATGACTGTTATGTGTTAGCATTCCTCAGTTACCTTGTAAAATACCCCCTACACCCCTCCTCCTACCCCTGCAAATTGTTTTTATTCTGCTGTTATGTTTTACTGTGTATATTTTTAGATATGTTTCAATAGTGTTTTTTTTTTACTAGAGGTGTATATGAATAACGTATTTTTACAATTATGGTCTGTTAAATCTCAGTCTCATGCCAAATAAAGAAAAGTTTGGTGACATGGACTGTTTTGCCTCACAGAACGGTGTGTGATCTTAAAATATATTCTTCCTTTTACTATATTTTCTTAAAAAGATGTGTAAAAAAAAGTGCATGCATGAGTGAAATAGTAAATGTTTGTCCTCCCAGTTGCCTGTCTCGTGCTCTAATCTTAGCCTAGTGTTGCCCAAGTCTGGAAACGCATAATTTCCTGGGGAAACAAAGTTGTTATTATACCATTCTGGTCCACAGGTGTTCCAGTGGTCACTGACTGTCTCGTGCAAGCAGAGGGGAAAGGGAACGATTACCAATGCCAATCTCTCACCACCACACACAAATGCTCTTTGTAATGCCAGTGCATTTTCAAAAGGCAGCAGGGTGCCCTATCACTGGTTCTGTTCCCAATTGGCATGCAACAGCAGTTTGCACAAACTAATGTACCGGACACACAATGAGACCTTGTTTGTCTTTTTTTTTATGATATTGAATCATGACCTCATTTCGCCATTGCAGCTGTGGATTTGGAGCAGATGGTGCCAACAAAGATCAGAGGACTAATGTGTTTCATATGTCACGATGACCACCAGTCTTCTGAGTGCAACCACAGCGTTTGGGAAAGTACACATGATTCAGAATAGCAAGTGGTTTCACCTAATTTAGATGATGGTTGCTTTACAAAACCTTGTTTGACAGTTTCTCTTGTACACAGGCTTGTATAACAGCAATCTTGTGGTTAAGATCAAAATGAGACCACAGCCTAAACATTCTTCATTAATTCTAGATCATTGTGGGCCAAGAAACCTACATAGACTATACTTTTGTGGTGAGAGGTCCAAGCAATTGAAGCGTTCGCTTTCGAACTACATTTCCTATCAAGCACTGCGGCTGTGGCGCAAGCGCAGATGGGTTTATTTAGTGTACAGACAACCGGAAGCTCCACTCTGAAATTGACCGAACGGAATAGTTCTTGGTAAAGTTTCTTGTCCTTTGTTTTTTGTGTGTTCAATGACAGTACAGCGGTTACAAAATAGAGTTAAGCACACGTAGCTAACTAGCAATATGTCTCATGTTTTGTCTGGACGAAACGGCGGCTTTAATCGTGACGGATAGGCTAGCTAGTCAGCTAGCTTAGCAGGTTGGCAGCTAGCTGAACTAACGTTAACGTTAGCATATGGGCCCCTCCATTCAGAGGAGAGCTTCTCGTTTCTGACTGTTTTTAGTGTAAATATGCTTAAATTCATCAGTGAAGCAACTAACCCAAGTATTTTAACAGCCAGTTGATGATATATGACTGGTTGTGTTTCATAAGCTTTTCTATAGAAACAGGACAGGGCAAGAAAAGAGTGAGGATAACCTGCCAGGGAAGGAAGGCAGATTAAGATGTCAGACAGACAGGCTTTATTAATAGTGTTGGTGTCCAGAGTTCAATTAAGACAGTGTTCGTGAATGTATAGCTGTTGTTGCGTCATGTATCACATTTGTCTTCTTGGTACTGCGATGTATTGCACCTCACCAACCACTTGACTTACATTTAAGTTGTTTCTAGTATCAATATGTAACAGGAGATCTTCAACTTACTGCCAAGTTTTAGAAAGATCTTACGGTGATTAGTAGGGTAAATTGAAGCGTATCTTTTTTTAAACACACAAAACCCCTGCCGTGATTACGTCAATTAATCTAAGTTACTTCCTAAAACATGTACAAACGGCTGAGGAGTTCCCTGTTGTGCTGATTTGACATAAACAAGGCAGACTGACATGCTGTTGTTTCAAATGATTGTCTAAATATTCTCATCTACGGTCATCAGGGCTGTGTTTTTGATAAATACATCTTTCTTTAGATGATGAAGTGGACTGTAGTTTTGATTTTGCTGACTGTGTTTGTCCGACTTTGCATGTTCACTGCCACATCTGCAAATGCAGTTTACAAGATACAGAATTAGACTGCTGGTAAAACTCAAAGGCTTGTCTTATATGATGTTTTTATTTTATACACATCCTCATGTTTGGCTTTTGTCATATTTTGACTTTATGTTAATACAGTGTTGTTAGTGCTGCAACTAACAATCATTTTCATTGTTGATTAGAAGTAGGACATGCAAGATGTGATTGTTCATATAGCAGAGCCCCATCTGGTGGGTGGACGTAACTGTTGCAGTTGTTCTGTATATACAGTCATCATGAAAATATTCAGGAAACAAAGAAAGAAGAAGAAGCGGAAAGGGCTACAGATAGTTTTGTTGTGCTTTTTAGTTTAACTTTTTGAGTACAAAATTTTAGTTTGGTTGACAGATAAATAGATCCATTACAGATTTTAAATGTTAGCCTAGGTGGAAAATAACTTATTTTGCATTCATTATCACAGCTTGCCTTAAGAAATAATTAATTATAATTCATTTTAAAAAGCATACAAATTATCTTTTCTTATGCCATTTAGATTTCCATTTGGTGGTGCAAGTACTGCTGAGACGATGAGTAGATCTTGTTTAGAATTTCTTGTTGTTGTTGTTGTTGATGTACATTTATGTTGCTATAATGTCCTTTTGTATAGTTATAAGCTACTTCTGGAATGGAATGAGACACTCAAGTTTAAAATCCTTTAGTAATTCATTACATCTATATTGTGAAAAGTACTGCTAAACAGGTTTTTCAAGTTGAATTCATTATACAATTTTAGTTCCAATATGATCTGTATTACTACACAAAAATAAATAAAAAAAATAAAATTAAAATCTTTGAAAAACTAGCAGACCCGGCCACTGCTCGCCACATATATAAGGGACTAACACGATAACAGGCAGGAGGAATTATTAAATAAATTATGTGCAAACTGGACCACACTTGAGATTATCGGGAAGTCGAATGCAGGGTTTTATTGTGTTAGAATCTTGTATTTCTGCCCACTGCAGGTGTGATGGAGAGGTGATGTGCCAGTCAGAGGAGTGATAAGGCCAGAGCAGCCATGACTGAGTGCTTCCTGCCCCCCAGCAGCAGCCCTGCAGAGCAGCGCAGGGCTGAGCATCCAGGGGGCGTGGCCCGCACCCCCAGCTCTGAGGAGATCAGTCCCACCAAGTTCCCCGGCTTGTACCGCACCGGCGAACCATCGCCACCTCATGATGGCCATCACCACGAGGCACCTGACGCCTACGTCTCAGACGATGACAAAGAGCACAGCAAGAAGAAGAACAAGTTCAAGAAGAAGGAGAAAAGGAGTAAGAAACGATCCTGTAGTTTGAGGTTGAATGTTTATTATTGACCTTGGAAATAGCAGTTTTTAAAAAAAGGTCACATACTGGAACTTGCGGATGTTTCAGCCATTTTCCAAACTTTGTCAAAGCGACGAGAAATTGCTGAAAGCTCTAGAAGATTTTCAGTAAGTGACTTTTTGTCCTACAAATCTTTGTCAGACTAATCCTAATGTTTGTCTGCTGACTTATAAACAGGGTTCAAAATGAACTTTTTGTCCACCAGCTAAATGGCTAGTGAATGTTCAAATTTTACCAGCCACTCAATAGATTACTATTGGGTTTTTTTTGGCTGGTTAGTGAAGCACATCTACCAGCCACTTGCATATTTTACCAGCATTTGGCTGATGGATGGTGCTAATTGTAAACTCTGCTTATAAATAAATGTTTATGAGTATAACAAAACAGTGTTCATGGGTATAATAATACGTTATGCTGACTTAAGTGTTGGTTAAAGGCAATGTTGAAAATCGCCAATTTACTGGGGACAGTGTAATATACTGTAGTTCATTATGGTGTAATATCTCATAATTATGAAATAGCATTTTGGCAACCTTGCATGCAAGCTGTATACTTGGTCAGTATATAGTTGAAATGCAAATTAGTACCGACTAATGAGTAATGGGCAGCATTTTTAGTTTTTGCTCAAAAGCTTGAACAAAGTCCATGCATGAGCAAAATCCATTAAGTGTTCATTTATCTGTTTTTAGTTGTTTTTTGGCCTACGCAGGAAATTCTATTTTCATGGGATTTGTTGACCATGAGAAACGTGTAGAATATCACCAACCTTCCTTCCTCCTAACATCTGGGAGCTACCAAGTACATACAGGTCATCTACTGCAGGCCACTAAGCTTCAGCTTTAGAGCACTTGAGGACTGAATACCAGTGTAATGTTGCTGGAGGTCTCCACAGTAATAGCTGTTGAGTAAAGAGAGAGAGCTTCCCACTTTTCCATCCTGATGGCTGTAGCGGTGAAAAATGTTCCTTTACTGAGAATGTTTTTCACTGAGTGGTTGTCAGGCCCATTGTCCACTTTGTATCAGGATATTTCCATGTCTGTATTTAGCTCCTACACCAGAGTATGGTGGGAGAGAGGAAGAGATGGACAGTTCAGAGCACACCCAGAGAGCCCAGTGAAGGTGTGTCTCAGGCAGTGGCGTGATACAAAGGGACTGTTCTAACGGGAAACCCAGAGTAGAGACAATTAGAGGAGACAAAGAGGCCACTAAATGCCTTTGACACTACTCTGTAGCTATTTGCTCTGAGGAAAAATATATTTTAACTGAGCTTGTTCTAGAGAGGAGAGGCGTAAGGTGCTGTGGGAGCTATGCTAAATCTGTGGCTGACCTCTTTTCCAAGTCCCCATTCTCCCCCTCCTTTGCTATCTTCTCTCTCTCACACATCTCTCTTCCCGTTTCAATTTCACTGCTATCATGGTTCTGTCGTAGGAGGAGGATAAGAAAACAGGGGTGTTTCGCCGCTCAGCTCTAACCCTATTTTTTGTCTCTTCTTACTCTTTCTTTACTTTCACAGCGGAAGGCTACGCCGCTTTCCAGGAGGACAGTTCAGCAGACGAAGCAGAAAGCCCGTCCAAGATGAAGCGCTCCAAGGGAATCCACGTGTTCAAGAAGCCCAGCTTCTCCAAGAAGAAGGAAAAGGACTTCAAGGTAAAGGAGAAGGGCCCCAAGGAGGACAAAGCTAAGGATAAGAAATCTAAGGACCTGACGGCTGCAGATGTGGTTAAACAATGGAAGGAGAAGAAGAAGAAGAAGAAACCGACAACAGAGGCAGAGCCAGTCCCAGTGGAGATCCCCACCTTCAGGCCCATCTTTGGAGCACCTCTGACTGAAGCTGTCAAGAGGACGGCTCTGTATGATGGTATCCAGCTGCCAGCTGTCTTCAGAGAATGTTTGGACTACATTGAAAGTTATGGCATGAAGTGTGAAGGCATCTACCGGGTTTCAGGTAGAGTAACTTTGGGAGGCTGTTGACTTTTCCATCATCTTGTGAAAAAAGGCAAATTGCAAAAAAGATATAACTAGTATATTTGAATGTATCTCAGTATTTGTATGTCTGATTGATACTCCCATCAACTTCTCTCCTTCTCAGGTATGAAGTCCAAGGTGGATGAATTGAAAGCAGCATATGACCGTGAGGAGTGCCCCTGCCTGGAGGAGTATGACCCCCACACGGTTGCCAGCCTACTGAAGCAGTACCTACGCGAGCTGCCAGATAACCTGTTGGGCCGAGATCTGGCCCAGCGCTTTGAGGACGCCTGCGGTCGGCAGGTGGAGGCGGAGAAGATGGCGGAGTTCCAGAGGCTGCTGACCGAGGTGTCGCCGGAGAGCAGACTTCTTCTCTCCTGGCTTATCACGCACATGGACCACGTCATCGCCAGGGAGGCGGACACCAAGATGAATATTCAGAATATCTCCATCGTCCTTAACCCAACCATACAGGTCAGAGAGGAAGAATAGATCAAGCTGAGTAAATGGAGATCAATAGGAAATGGGTAAAAAGATGTTAAAATGTTGCAGAGAGCAGTGAGTCAACAGCAACAGGCTAACTAAACATCAAATGGAAAAATAGGTCTTAGTGCTCAGGCTTCAAGTGTATCTCAAAGATAAGAAACCTCCCCTTAGCAACAAACCAACAGAGTTTTTATTGGATCAAACATTCAGTTCATCTCTAAAACCCTGGCCTAGTTTAGTGAATCTGATTTATTCCCATAGGGGACATCTCTGTGGCTGCGCCACTTACTCTGAACAAACAGCAGCACTCACATCACCTTCTCTCAACTAATGAGTGGAGTCCAGGGTCAGTTTAATCATGCTAAGTAAATATGCAGGAATTTGTCTTTTGGAGGAGGTGGCACAGTGATAATTGGGTTTCATACAGTCTAACACACATAATGCAAACTTTATCTGACATGCACTGCAAGACTAGATGCAGTTTGTGCAGAGCTCTGATAATGTGTGCTTTGTGTTCCCTGATTTGTTTACCTTGTTACCTTCAGATTGGGAACCGTGTTCTTTACATGTTCTTCACACACGTGAGGGAGCTGTTTGGAGACGTAGTCCTGAAGCCGGTGGTGCGGCCACTCCGCTGGTCCAACATGGCAACCATGCCGGCGCTGCCTGAGACCCAGGAGAACATCAAAGAGGAGATCCGACGACAGGTGGGTTCAGTCCTGCTGTTATTTTTTGTCAATTCATTAATTGACAAAATTGATCAATGGAAAAATGGGGGGGGATGGGATATGCTTATTCCGTTTGTCAATATGAAACTGGAGTCAAAAGACAAGACAGGAAACAGTACTTCACATAACCCTCTGTAAAACCGAAACAACAAACCAGATATAACTTGTTAATTAGTAAGGTTTAGAGGTGCTGGTAGGTGGGTTTTCTTTACCTTTGGACAGAGTCAGACTAGCCGTTTCCCCACTTTCACTGTTTTTACTAAGTTAAGCCATTTGTCTCCAAGCTCCAGCTGATAGGGAACGGTCAGATGTGAGAGGGTATTCAAATTATTCCTTTAAATAACAAACTTGATAACTGTTTAGTAGAGGTGTGACGATTAAAACGTGATGAGATTTCTTGTCAAGGTGAAAAGCTGTCTCGCAATATCAGCACACAAGTGCAGAGCAGCAGCCAGCATGACAGAGTCTGGCCTGGTTGGTCTTATAATACATCCATGAGTCTGGCTTTGACCTCAAACTTAGCATAGAAGATCCCCCATAGATCGTTTTAATATCGTGATATGAGACTAGATTTTGGATATCGTAATATGACATAAGTGTTGTCTTTTCCTGGTTTTAAAGGCTGCATTACAGTAAAGTGATGTCATTTTCTGAACTTACCAGACTGTTGTGACTGTTCTATTATTTGTGTCTCATCTCATTGTGTGGGGCGGCCTCTAGCTCACCCAGTAAGAGCGTTCGCCCCATGTAGGCAGAGTCCTGCCTACATGGGGCTGCGTGTCGTCCCCCATCTCTCTCCCCCTTTCATGTCTATCCACTGTCACTTGTAATAAAGGGGAAAAGCCCCAAAAAATAATCTTAAAAAAAAAAAATCTCATTGTGTAAATATTTTGTATTGTTCAGCGGTATCGATATCGAGGTATTTGGTCAAAAATATTGTGATATTTGATTTTCTCCATATCGCCCAGCCTTAATCGCCCAGCCCTAATCCCCCGCCGGTTTCTTTAAAGTTGACTCTGAGTTAACTTGTGCAGAGCGATAGCAGAGTTGCAATTGGAAAATAGCTGCCTGTAAAACCTCTCTCTCTCTCTCACCCGAGACACATCTGCAAAGTGCATGTCTCCACAAAATCATCTGTTGCGTCTTTGATGGTTATTTATTTGTGCTTTAGAAGATAATCACTGTGAAACAATCGTAAAATAAGCTTTATTTTTCTCTCTATACTGTACAATGACAAATTTAAGTACAAACAACTGGTCTCAACTACTGCCACAAAATGCTTGGTTACGTTGTAACGTTTGTTCTCTGAGTGAAGAGACTCTCTCTCCACCGTACCATATAGTCTCGATACGATATAGAACGTGGATATGCTCATATTCCTGAAAAAGGAACATGACCATATCTTAGGCTGAGCAGTGTATCATGTTTGAAGAAAAAAATTGGTCCGTCTCTGTTTGCACTATGATTATTGAGAGAGTAGTAGTACTACTTTGATTATGGTTTGCACTTGCACTAATGATCATCATTCGAAAAGCAGTTTAGTTTGCCACTGATTGCTGTAATTATTTAATTGAAACTTTGTATGATGATTACTCATTTTAGGTCATTCTGGAGTGTCAACTGAATTATGACATATAATAAAAATGTGTTTTAGGAGTTCCTGCTGAACTGCCTGCACAGGGACCTGCAGGCAGGGGTGAAGGACTTATCTAAAGAAGAGCGGCTCTGGGAGGTTCAGAGAATCCTGACGGCGCTAAAACGCAAACTGAGGGAGGCCAAACGACAGGTAAGTTGTGTCTAGATACTATATGTGTGCATATGCATATTTTAATATATTTAAAGGACAATTCCGGCACAAAATGAATCTAGGGGTTAATAACATATGTGTACCGAGTCGACCGTTCTCTGGGATATGTTTTCATGCTAAGCTAGTGCAAACAGCTGATTAGCTTATAATGCTAGCCTTCGGGGCAGAGGGTAAATCGCTATTTCTACACCACTAACAAGGCTCAAAATAGCAACACACTTCAACGGTAGCATAATGAGAGTCCCTACATGTAAACCGAAGCATTGAGAACTTTGTAAGTGTACAGACAGTTTATTAAAAAGATAGATTATAAAGACAGTAGCGTTCATGTATACATGCAGGCGCCATCTTGGAAAACAGTCATGGGACTCTCATTATGCTACCGTTGAAGTGTGGTGTAGGGCTGGGACGATTCGTCGACGTAGTCGATTACGTAAATGCTTCGACGCGTCACGCGTATAAATCTATAAATAACCGGCTGCCTCCAGCAACAGCGCAACTGTGCAAGTATGGATTCCTCGTAAGTTCAACAACACGTTGAGAAAAAGGCTTGCACACGGTCTTCTAAAGTGTGGGAGTATTTTACTCTTAAAACAACAATGTGGTAGTCTGTAGACTTTGTAAAATGCATCCCTGAGTCAGGATAACAGCAGCAAAACACCTTAAGTTCTGCTCACCTTTTTGTCCCTTTCCCTCCCAAGTAGAGTCGGGCCGATATGTCCCGCCACTATCCTCGGGCCGGGCCGGGCCCTTCATCAAGTATTTGTGTTTTTTTAATCATTACTTTATTAGCCTAATTGGGTGGGGAGAAAGCTATGGCTCTCCAGCTTCTCCCGTAGCTCTGGGTGTATGTCCTGCACTGACTTGAGTGTGAGGTAAACTGTGCTAAAATCGTGTCTCCCCCATCTGTAGCACTGTCTTCGATAATTGCGCAACCAGGCCAGATTATTTTAGATATCTCATGAGTCCTTTATAACGTCAGTTATAACGGCCCACGTATTAAAAAATTGTTGGGTTAAAATCGGGCTCTGGCTCATAATTCCAGTTAATGTGTCGGGCCGGGCCGGGCTCGGACACAACGTGCACTGTAGATGTGTGCGATTATCAACATAGTGACACAGAATGTGCCCCGCTATGACTTAACAATAAGCATCATCAAACGCTGTCAGTCTGCAGTGTTATTTTTTTGGTTCACCATCATCATGAGTGACCCAATCGATTACAGACTATTATTATTATTATTATTATTATTATTATTATTATTATTATTATTATTATATTAGACACTCTGCAACTTGCCTTATGTTGGATTTATTTGATACATCTGATTTCATATGTTGCTAAAATTGCACTTTTTTTACTGTAAAATTAAAGGGAGAAGAGCTTGGATGTTAAACAAGAGCTTATTCATTATTTTACCTACTACTGTTAAAAAAAGCAAATACAGGCTACTCTTTTTGCACTTGCTCTGTTTACTTTAAGTTTTTATTTTTGTATTCCTCCTGAAATTGACTTTATTTTGTTGTTGGATTGATAGCCTACATCTGGCTTCAGGTTGCACTACAAATTCATTTTACTTTAACAGTGCAGTGTTAAACAATTTTAATAAATAGAGACTTGAACCTTATTGAGATTTGTTTTGTGTAAATTGTTAATAATTGAGCAATGGGAAAATAATCGCTAATTGAGAAAATAATCGCTAATTGAGAAAATAATCGTTAGATTCATCGAAAAATTAATCGTTGGATTAGTCGACTAATCGAAAAAATAAAATATATTTTTTTTTTATAAAATAAATAATCGCTAGATTAATCGTTTAAAAAAATAATCGTTTGGGAGAGCCATAGACTCGGTACACATATGTTATTAACCCCTAGGTTCATTTTGCGCTGGAATTGTCCTTTAATAAGATCAATAACTATCCAGTACAGCAACACTTGGACTACAGCCTCTAAAATGACCATAGGCATAAAATCAACATCTCTCTGTTATAGTCTGAACAAACATTTTTAATATATCATAACATATGATATGATATAATATTAGAAAGTTCACTGTGAAAACCAGAAACGCTCGTCCATTGTGTTTTTATTTATTTATCTTTCCACCTTTGGCCTTTTAGGAGTGTGAGAGTAAGATCGCCCAGGAGATAGCAAGCCTCTCAAAGGAGGATGTTTCAAAAGAGGAAATGACTGAGAATGAAGAGGAAGTCATTAACCTTCTCTTAGCACAGGTGAGTCATTCAAACACACATTGTTACTAAGCTCCATGTATGCCAACCTGTGATGGAATCATTGTGTGTGTGTGTGTGTGTGTGTGTGTGTGTGTGTGCCCCCCCCTCCTCTCAATTATCAGGAAAATGAGATCCTAACAGAGCAGGAGGAGCTGATCTCTCTTGAGCAGGTGCTTCGTAGACAGATTGCTACTGAGAAGGAAGAAATCGAGAGACTGCGAGCAGAGATTGCAGACATACAGAGGTAGGAAAAGACTGAAACCATTTTAGGTGCTAAATATGTTGTAATATGATGTACAACTATCATTAAATGTACTTAAGGTCTCAACTGTAACCCAGCGTTGTATTCCTCAGCCGGCAACAGGGGCGCAGTGAGACAGAGGAATATTCGTCAGACAGTGAAAGTGAGAGTGAAGATGAGGAAGAGCTGCAGATGATTCTGGAAGACCTGCAGAAGCAAAATGAGGAACTGGAGGTGAACAAAACATTCAACACATACTGGCTGTTTAGTATCATCATAGTCTGTTATTTACCTAAAAGATTGAGTAAAGTGCATTGAGTTCTGACAGAGTAAAGTCTTAAAGTACACTATAATACTGTTTGTGTTTATAAAATTGCAATACTTAGTCTGACTTTGTTTAAATACGGACGTGAGCAATATAAAATCAATATTTTCTCTGGAAATATTGCCAGAAATGAAGTAGTTGGTTTGTCAAGCACCGTCTCTGTTTTATTGCCCTGAAGAACAAAAATACCCACCTGAACCAGGCCATCCACGAGGAGCAGGAAGCCATCTTGGAGCTCCGCGTTCAGCTTCGCCTCCTGCACAGCCACAAACTGCAGCAGGAGCTGACCGTCCAGCTGCCGGTGGAGCAGGCCCCGCCCACACAGCCCAGCCCGGAGCCCCGCACCGAGGAGCAGACCAAATGTTTGGTTGCCGCGGTGGCTGCCGGTGCAGACGCCGCTGCCTCCGTCAATGGCAAGGCAGCTAAGGATCCTTCAAAGTCCTCACCAAACAAAGACAGGAGGGACACCAACATGTGAAATATCATCTCAGTGATGTGTTTGGTGGCTCTGTGCTGCTGTACGTCTCTACCGCTGGTCAGTTGTCCTTATCATCCACTGGAGATTTCACTTTGCTGGATCCATGAGTTCATTAGTAATTGTGTCCACCAAGTGGCAGCCATGGAAAAATCTGTTATACTGTCTTTGGCGTCCTGACCCTTTTTAGCAGGAATCAAAAACCTTGTTCCTCATTTTTCAATGCAAAACACAAAAAAACTAGAAAAGCTGATGTAGTGGACAACTGGCTACTACTGTGAGAGACTAGGTAGACCATATTATCAAATCCACAGTGCCAAGCCTGTATGAAGGTAGAGGGGGGGGGGGGATGAAGGGATTCATAAAGCATGTAGGGGGAAGGAAGAGAGTTTAAAAAAAAAAAAAAAAAAAAAAAAAGTAAAAGTCAGGCACCTTGCCAGTATGTGACATAAAGCTTATTTTTTGCTGGTAACGGCTAAAGTGATGAACATAGAGCAGATATAATCTCAGTTCTTGTATCTCACTATGTCCCTCATCTTAGGAAAGAGACCACTGTGCCATAACCGAAGATGCCAGACTGGACACATTTCCCCAGAGAACCACTAATACAAAAGCTCTTTGAATAATGAAGAATTTATGATTGGTCTATCTATATATTATATATTTAAGTAGTATTCTGAAGAATACGGACGACTATTCAAGAAATACATTGATTTTAAGTAACAGCTTTTTAGTAATATATGAATATATGTATAAATATATTGTAGATGCTTTCTTTTCTTTGAACAGCAGATAAACACAGTGGCGTTGTGCCTCGCAACTGACCAGTGGATGAAAACATGAACGGCAAACAAATACGCAACAAAAGTATATTCATCACTGGATAATATAGATAGACAAACAGCTGGAGGCCGCATTGTTACAGTCACACTTTGCTCTGTAGTGCAATCATCTTCTCTCTGCTTCTCTTGCACAAACAAGAAAACGTGGAAAATTACATTTCTGCAGTTTTATGATGGAACAACAAATCTGTAGCGATGATTATTGTCGCCAAAATGTGTGCCGAGACACGTAGGAGGCTTATTTAGTTTTGTTGTGTATTTGATCGTGTTTTTAAACTCTTGATGTGTGGAGTTATTGTTCATGGCATCAGTTGAAAGTGAGTAAAAAAACCATAAAGATTACAAGTCAATCATTTAATTTCACAACTGATCCATGACTATCACAAAGTACTGTCATTGCTCAGTGATATTTAAAGCAAAGGCATGGCCTGACTTACTTACCATTTGTGTATATCATTGTAAAATTGCAAACATACTGTATTTTCAGCTCCTATGTTTTGTCACGTTCTTTTTTTATTATTAATAATGACCTGTATGGAGTATGCTAGTGTAACTGCCCCTGCTTTGGTCACGGGAAAATCAAAGCAATCTCATCTGGACTCATGATTCAACATGTTATTAATCCTGTGACTGAAACAGATAAATGCTAGATTAGGCTCAGAAGCTTCTCATGAGGTTATTTTCATATTGTTCCAAGCTTTTGTAGCTCATTGTTGCAGACAGAATAATGCTGTGAAGAATAAAGTGTTGATCTGAGTAACTTATCTGCCTCTCTGTCTCTTTATGTGTCTGCCTCTCTGTCTCTTTCTCTGACACACAGCCTAATGTATACCTTTTTACTCAACTACTGTAAGTCCAGATTTACTGCTTCCTATTTTCCATTACACATTCTCTGAATGCTTTTCCCTCTCCCAGACTAATGAGGTTCTAAATAAAACCTTTGCATCCATTTTGTAGAAGTGAAGCGTGTAAATGTTGGGTTTGGACTCAGAATCAAGGATTTAGTATTTAAAGGATCGTGAAACCACCCGACTTTTTTTTGTCATTGCTGGTTTCCGATTTGGAAATTAACAGCGTCAAGAAAAAAAGAACAGCCAGAAAAAAGACCGGATACAAGCAAAATTGTTTTCAAAATTAAAGCATACCTTCAGTTTCGGACTGTCATGAACTAAGTTTTGAGTTTGTTTGTTGTATTTTGTCTCTCTATTTTTAAATAACTATAGCTGAGTGGAAATTAACTTATTTATGGGTGAGTCAATTTAATTCTAGTTTCAAAGCTTCCTTACTTAAACAGACAATGTCTGTCCACGAATATTATTATTGGTACTTATTTATAGGCCTCATCCACTCATTTTATTTTGCCTATTGTTACTTCACTTGGATGTTTAACCTTCACTGTGCAGAATGATGTATGTGCATAGTTGGACACTAGATGGCCGTTTTCACATTCAGGGGGAAATGTACCCTATGAATTTAAGGCACATACAGTATGTACAAGCATATTTTTGTGAATTATAACTATCCAATATGCAACTTACAGTGTGATAAAGGGAGGGAGAAGGAGTAGATGCATTTTTTAACAAGGTATTTGAAGTTTTTGTGGAAAAGCCATATCATACACACACACATTATTATTATTACAAGCAGACTTTTGGTTTAGCTAGAAGTCTTAAAACATGTCTGGGGGAGAGCCACAGTATGGAGTATATCCATGGATGTACGTCGGCTATGTGGGTCTTATTTTGAAAATCGTCACCAGAAGTTTTATTTATCATTTATACCGCTTGGTCCAGTTTAGTTGTTAGATGGTCAGTCTGTCTGTCTCAGGGGCTGGGTTTCTCTTTTACCCAAGAAGAGGGGGTGAAATCAGAGTTTAAAGCATGACGAGACAAAGACACTGACTTAACATTGTCATATCATGTTTTAAAAACTTTCACAACTCACCATGGCTATAAGGGAGCTCAAAGTTTGCCTTTTAGGGGTAAGTGGCACTGGCAGATGTTTTTGTTTAACGTTATCCACCAAAATTCGTTCTTGTCTGCTAGCTAACCGACATTAGTTTGACGTTAACAACATATTAACAGACGTACTAGCTACACTAACTGACACGATTGCCCTGTAAGCAGTCGGTTATTTTGTAAACTGTTGACTTTATCTTGTTGTTGTTCGTCAGAAAACTTCAAAATGTTGATAGCTAACGTTAGTTGACTGAAAACCAATAGCTGATCGCACAGTGGGCGCAGCAGTTATTTTACAGTTGCTTTCTCATCGTGTAACGTTAACTACGTCTGTTTTTAACATTTCAAGTAGTACTCGAGTACTAAACTAATGTTTTCTACGTACTTTTTAACGGTTCTGACAGTTTATCACCCATTACGTCATCATCATACCAACCGGTACCAACCGCAACATGCAAGCCGTTAGTTAGATTTCCTGCTGCGTTAGCAAATCACACTGCAGTCCCTCTTTATAGACGGTGACGGTGACAGGGATGTTCAGTCTGAACTGCAAAGTGTTAGCTAGTTTATCAATAAAGTAAAGGGGAACTGCGAACTTGCAAGAGCTACATAAAAGTTTAACAGGCCTGTGCAATCCGTCACTGGAACTGAGTTGCTCAGCAAGCATTTTAAATGCCAACCTAAGGTAACCACAGAATATCCTTAGCTACCAATCCCCTATGCTTATAGCAGATTGTATTCATACTTTATTTATGTAAAGCTAGAATACGAGCTGTCATTATGCTCGCATCACCAAAAAGGAATGATGATGCATAAATGACATGCAGCCAAAAAGGCCCTTAAAGTCTTGAGTTTTCATGTTAATTTACCTAACTGTTAACGTCAGGTGATTGGGAGATGTTGTCTATGACAAATAAGTAATATTGACTTTTAATTCAGAGCTAGTTGTGGAATTTGTGCACTAACCGGAAGCTATCTGACCAGACAGTTCCCTAATCGATAAGGTTTAATAGTGACCAGTGACTCTATGTACGTGTGTTAGGAGGACTGCAGTAACTGATGTTGTTACCCTCTGTTTTCAGGACACTGGAGTTGGGAAATCCAGCATTGTTTGCCGATTCGTTCAGGATCATTTTGACCACAACATAAGCCCCACAATAGGGTAAGAGTGTAGCAGTACAAATCACAAAATATAGTGTTAGGACGGTAAGAAACAAACCAATAAGAGAGAGCCATCTTTGCTCAACACTTTTTGTTGTTCCAAATGAAGTCAAGGTTTGATATCAAATAAAGTCCAAATCCTGAATTGGGAACAATCAGTTTGACCATGTGAGGTGTCAAGTGACATTTTCACAATGATTCGAGATTTCAAGTCATATCTTCTATAATAATGGTTAAGTCAGTTGGGAAATTGATACAACTGTTCTAAATGGTTTGATTTATTTACAGAGTGGGAAATATTAAGTCGGACATAGAAAAAAAGTGATTCCCCAATTTTACAAAAGAAAAAATAGAATATGCCAACCTAAAAAAAACTATTGGTTTATACATATTTTTTGAAATGCAGTTCAGGTCACTATTAGCAGACTTGGTACAAATTACAAATACAAATGAATATAGTGTATACAAGATAAATGCCAAGCTTAATAACACTAAGGAAATAAACTTCCTTTTGATAAAAAAGTGAGACGGGTGACATCCGACATCATGCGGAAGGCAACATTAGATAAGATAAGCCGAGACGGTTTAAAAAAAAAAAGTTTGCTTTGACAAGATGGCAAAAAAACAAATGAAGCCGTATTTAAACAAATGTTTGACCCCACCGTCATCACTGATTTATGTGCTGGCCCTTTGTTGTTTGATGGTTGTTTTGTACGCCTCTGGGTCAGGCAACATGGATTTGGTGTCAACCATCTTTATTCTCAATATTATTTGTTTCCTGCTGACTTGTACCCATTTGCTTCCTGTGCTTTTTAAAGAACATGCTTGGACGCATTGTTGTAAAATGCTCTTTATCACCCCCAGAGCATCATTCCTAACCAAAACAGTGCCATCTGGAAATGAACTACACAAATTTCTGATCTGGGATACAGCCGGACAGGAAAGGGTGAGTGCATCCACAACAGAAATTCCTCATTTACTTATTATTAGTTTTAAGTTAACACACATAACATGACTTTTAAAAAGTACATTTTCCGTTACATTTTGCATCAGGAAGCTAGCAGTGACACAATCATTTCACTGTTAGTGTTCCTCGTGACATAGAGTTATTATTAGGTGTGAAATAGGATAATTCACATAAGGTTCAAAGGTCATGAAACTGTGGTATCATCACAGTGATTCATTTTATTGAGGGAGGATGGTGTCGGTAGTTAAAGCTTGCCAGACATGCTTACAGCATGGAAAAACTAGTTCAAGTATTTCCTGCTTTTGTATGAAATGAATAATATCTTAAAACCTCTGTTACCAGGGTTTAAAGTTCTCTTTATCTATGGGACTAATATTGAACTTATCATATGTGATCATATGTGACTAGCTGTGTGATGGGGGGTATTTAAAAAATTAATGTCACCACATTAGGGATCGACCAATACTGTTTTTTCAAGGCTGAGACTGATAGTCAGATAGCGTTGTGGGCGGGACATTAAGTCAGACTCAGTGATGAGTGAAACCGAAGCAGAGGGACAGACATAAAGCTGTAGCAGAGCCAAAGTAGCGCACTTTTTAATTCATTAACTTTATCGGTTATCAGGCAAATAAAACGCCGATACACATAATATGCAGACTGCCAAGAAACGGCCCGATAATCGTCCAGAGCCAATAATCGGTCTATCCCTATACTACACTTAATTAACTACAGTGTTGTTATTATGGCCACTGGCTGCATGTTCTGTGGAGTTTGTGACTACTAGTGGTGCTGTAGAGCAATGTTTTGATGAGTGGGCCCATTATTGTTTGTATTGCATGTATTGTAACAAGCACAAGGGTGATGTGATACACATTTGTGCTGACTGCAGTCGGTGGTAATGAATATCACCAGCTGATGGATGTGCTGTAAAGGTAGCTTGTAAAAGAGAAGAGAAGAAGACTGCCAGGCGATGTAAACAATGCATGTTTTGAAACATTAAAATAAAGATAGTGTATGTTTCTCGGGGAAGGAAATGCATTCAACATGTTAATTAAGGCCTTAAGGATACCCATGTTGGGGGCGACCTCTAGCTCACCCACTAGTGCCCCCCCCTCTCCCCAGCTATCCTGTCAATTAAAGGCAATGAAAGGCCAAAAATAATCTTTAAAAAAAAGGATACCCATATTGGATTTAGGTGTAATGTCAACAAAACAGTTTGTACCTTTTGAGAAACATTTACATACAAGTTGTATGTGGAGGTTGAGAACACTTCTCCATAAGTCTTGTGCAACCTTCATAGTGATTTAAGAGGAGCTGAAACTTGTAAGGAAGTAACTTTTTCCATCAGCCATCATCACTTCAAAATATAAGCGCATAGTCTACTCACAGAACAGTATACCATGTTAGTCTTTTATGAGTTAACAACATTTTCAATGTTACGATCCAGATTTAGGATTGTGTTCAGTTTAAATGGTCATAGACTGTTTTTGAAGTCATCTTTATAAAGCACTTGGGTGACATTTCTGTATAACTGTGATTTATTTGATATAATGATTATTCATGCTAACTACTATACATATGTTGTCTTTTTTTAGTTTCACTCATTAGCTCCTATGTACTACAGAGGATCGGCTGCTGCTGTCATTGTCTATGACATTACTAAACTGGTAAGAATAACAGTTATATTTACATCTAGTGACAGTAAATTTAGCCTGCGTTGAGTGGTGACATCCTCAGACTAGTGGACAAAATCCCCATAACAAAAATGAATAACTAACAACCCTTTTTCCCTCACCTCAACAGGTGAGGGGAACAACTGTTGAGGGGCTCAAGCAATGTCCTTCACCCCTAAATGTACCATTAGAGCTGCTGATGTGTTGAGTCACTCCCTGGTGTATTCAATGTGTATAACAGAAGAAGCTGCTTTTGCACTATGAGCCTGATGTAAAACTCAATTACTTTTCCATCACTCTGGGATGCCTCGCTTCCAGGACCTACAAATATCATTCTTTCCTGGTCTGTTCATGGAAACTTGTCTGAAAACTAATGCGATGAATATGTGACACAAGTTGTAGAAAACATTGGGCATATTCTTATAAAGTCCCTATCCCAGTGTTGACTGTAATTACATTATTATTACATATCATTTAGCTGACGCTCTTAATCCAAAGCGACTTACAATTGCTATACTGTATATGTCAGAGGACGCACGCCTCTGGAGCAACTAGGGGTTAAGTGTCTTGCTCAGGGACACATTGGTTGATGTATCACAGTGGGAATTGAACCCAGATCTCCCACACCAAAGGCATGTGTCATATCCACTGCGCCATCACCACCCCATTTGATGTGCTCTTGTTGTTCAGGACTCTTTCCAGACACTGAAGAAATGGGTGAAAGAGCTTAAAGAACACGGTCCAGAGGACATTGTTGTAGCCATAGCAGGAAACAAGAATGATTTAGGAGACATCAGGTGAGTTTTTTTTTTTCTTAGACGGTCATAGCTGTAAAGAAACTGCTTCTTATGGGTATTATGGTGATTATATTCAAGTTTAAGTGACACTATAACAACCACTAGACACTAGAAGTCTGTCCCGCATCAGCACAAACACACACACATCTCTTTATTATAAAACCATGAGCTTCTTACTTTTTTCTCTTGCTTATTTTCCCCCATAGATTTACTGTGGTCACAGTTATGACTCTTGTTTTCCTGTTAAGACTTTCAGCACAGCAAACTCTTACAGGTTTAGTGAACGAGCACAAACAATAAAGTCATCTTCTTATCTGTTATGTAACTCATGTCAAGTCCACTATGCTGAGAAAATCATATTGTGATCTTCAATTGCCTTGCAACTGTAGGAAGAATCTAACAGGGCTGACTGTAGAAACAAGCTGAGGCTAAAGGCCGTTTTATGGTCTTCCGTAGAATCGACGGCGTACCCCCGCAGATTAGCCTGGATGCCAGCCGAACTTAGCCCCGCCCACAACATTTGAGGTCACATTCTGACTAGAATCTGAGTATGACCACGTCAGGCTACCCGCAGACCACTCTGCGTCTACGCCAGACCCTACGCTGTAGCCTGACGTGCACCTCTCAAAAAATGTAACTACACGTCGCGGCCACGCACGTCGCTCAGCCGTGGCTTGGTAGCGTTGCATTTCCCCTGACTCATTTCCTGGTTCTCCTTCTCCATAAACAACATGAAATCAAGGAGAGGGTTAACTTTTCCTGCTACAGATTTCCCACCGTGGTCAGAAAGCACAGGGGAGACACTTTGTTTCTCTCACTATGACTCTAGAGCAGGGGTGTCAAACTCAATTTTACTAAGGGCCACACTGGAAATGACGATCACAATAAGGGCCAGACATGTTGAGTTTACTGACATGCTTTAAGTCAGTTAACTTTGTATTATTGCATGTCTCATATAGCTTTCTCCCATATAGTTTGGTCGACATAAAACCCTAAAAAAGTCAGCAAAAAAGTCATTATAGCCATTGTAGAATTTAGCAAGTCATGAAAAACAAACATTACATTTTTAAAAGCAGCTACCACCCAGCTGACTCACCACAACCTGTTTCACAGCCTGAATATTAAAAAACTCTCTGATTCTGAGTCTCAAAGTCGGCAAATCTGTCAAATTCTGCACGGCAGTGTCGCATAATTACAGTATGAAAAACAGTTTCCTCATTTTATTGGTGTGGTGCACAACTAGTCGGGCCAACATTTGCTGTGAACTGTAAATTGATATGCGGGCCGGATCAAAATTTGCAAGAGGCCGGATTTGGCCCCCGGGCCTTGAGTTTGACACATGTGCTCTAGAGTCAGAACTTGCTCCGAAGACAATTGCCGTCACTCTCTCACTTTCTCCCTCGCTCTATCACGCACTCCCCACACACACACACACACACACACACACACACACACACACACACACACACACACACACACACACACACACACACACACCACACACACACACACATGCTGGCTTGAGGCACACACCAACGCACAAGTAAACAAAGAGTTTCACGATTGACCCTCCGGAAACCACACCCCCCCCCCTAGCGTTCAGGCGGTGAAATGCACTGCGATGCAAAGAAACACGTTCAACCCCGGCGCAGAACTCCGAAAGGGTCACGACGCCGTAGGAGCGACGGTGTAGCTACGCCGTGGAGTGTACGCACGACCATAAAACGGCCATTAAGCAGCAAAATCATTTGGTCTGTCACCGGATACAATTTATTTTGTTGTTTACCCTAAAGAGCTTCATTAAAGAAAGAAATTACCATACATTGTATTTTGTTTGACTACTGACAGCAGAGACACCTCCTAAACCTTGGTCAAGGTGGCCCAAGAAGACACTTGCTAGTATTGTCTTTAAGTGTTTTGGCTAAGGAGTGTTTTTTCTCTACCATTTTTAAATATTGTTCCTCCTGGCCACTGTATATTCTCTGTCTGCGAGTTAAATTTAAAAACAGAAAAACTGTGACTTGTTTAGACATAGCTTTTTATGTTTGCTCTCTCTGTGGAAAGGGACACCACATTAAATAAAAGACAGGGAAATGTTTGTTTCAGGAATCTTCATGATGCATCATTTTGGTATAGTTGCATTTCTATCATGAAAAAACTCAACTGCTCTTCCATGTATCCAGCACTTTTCCAGAGCAAACTAGTTAGAGATTTAATGAATAAAAGATTATTTGATTTGCCATTGGACCCTTTTTTAAGTGTGAACCTACTCAAAACTTACTTTAGTGTGCTCTTTTACAGGGAAGTTCCTATGAAGGAAGCTAAGGAGTTTGCTGAATCAATTGCAGCTGTTTTCATCGAGACTAGTGCCCGAAATGCTGTCAATGTTGAGGAGCTCTTTCAGAAAATCAGTAGGTTTCATGTCTTTACTGTATGTTGCGTCTGTGTTATGTGTGTCTGTATGTACTGTATTATTTTAAAAGTTAGCAGTAAAGAGGAAGATAAGTGCTACTGACTTAAAGGCTAGGGAAGCCGGAAGCTGTTTTTTATCGTGTGCCATGTAATCCCATATGGGATGGACAATTTAATGGTATGACACGAAAATAAAACGTTCATTAATTCTTTTAAATACAAACAAAATATGACTCATTTACTGTTCATGTTACTAAGGATGTTTGGCGTTTTTTTGTCAATGTGTTAGTCTATTTCTGCTTTCATTTTAATTTCATTTGACAACTTTATAAGTCATGAATACAGTATGTTTCTGCCATAAAGTGGGGCGGACAAATTCCATTATATTTGTTTTTGACAACTACAATGACATTTATTTTAATTAATAACATTTTAGTAGTACATCTTTTTATTCTGAACAACCATTTGAAGTTGGCATGTTTTGGTTTTACAGTATGTACTGTATTAAGAAAAGCGGTAGGCCTGGCATTGGGTTTTATGGCTGCTAGTAGTGGTCAATTCACCAAGATGCACTGCCAAATACATTGCAGAAGAAATAATACAACACTTTATACGCTTAAAATAGGTATATCTGCCATGGTACCTCTGTAAATGACCCTGTGCTGTGCGTTTAGGTAAACAGATCCCACCGCTGGAAAATCCTGAGGTGGAGAGCAACGAGTCCTTTAAACTCACCCGGCAGCCGGCTGTGTCCGCCAGGAGATGCTGCTAATAGTACCAACAGTGGCTGATGGGATTACTTCCTTCAGCACCAGGGACCCCACCAGCACAGCACATGGTCCACAATGCACACAGTGTCTTACTCCTGGAAATGACAAGAAAGTGGACAGACAGAGGTCAGCTTGCACGTGTGGTCAACTGCAACATGAAACAACAGTATTGTATAGGTTATTGCACATTTATTTCAATTAATTGTCGTAGTTTCAACTCTAGAAGTAGAAAGCCTTCATTTTGTCCCCCTCAGGTGGTGTTTTGCCTGAATTACATAAAGATTTATATCTGTGTGGTAATACTACACAGCTCATTACAAAGAGGCAGTTTTATCGCATTTTCCACAATAACTTTCAAATTCAGCACACATTAATAACAAGTGATCTAGCTGATGGGCTTTTTAAAGCCGGGTTTTAGCTGTTGATGCAACTACATTTTCATTTCAAGAGTTAACTGCTCAGTAGATTTTTCATTGCACTGTGGCTCTTAAATGGCACACATTAAATGAAGGTTTTTGAATTAGTTTTTTTATGGAGCCTTTGTGTACATGTATGTATCACTCTTGTATAGAATTAGTAGTATTAGTATTAGAATATTCTGAATAAGGTTGTTGCGATCAAACCTTAGACAAACATTCAGTTCTGTAGCTCAAATGCAGCGGCTTTACATTCCACTTCATCATGTGTTTTCACACACATTGACTGTATAAGGGTTTAACTGTAATGCTGCAGAATGTATAGCTTAGTGGCCTAAATTTAACTTACAATATGACACCCCCTGTTGAAACACTGTGACCAATACTATAATTGTTTACATGGTAATTTGCTAAGGATGTTTTCTACATACTGAAATGTATTGTCTGAGATTTCACTACAGGGAATGACTGTATACGACATGTATTTTTATTTTTATTTTTTACCTAAGAAGAGAAAAGACCTGCATGTATTTTACTCTAAACATGTCTAAAGCTGTTAGTTCCAAAAGGGTTGTATTCTATTTACTAACCAAACTGAAGGAACATAAAGTAATATAGCCCTAAACCAATCAATTTAGCTTGCAAAGAAAAAGTGGGAAAAGGGTAAAATAGTGCTTTGTTCAGTGTAAACTAAAATTATGTATATTTGCTGCTGTTTCTTTGGCAGTAGAGCCCTTGGATTTGTCACTTGAGATGTATAACAGCACTTTTGTATACATTTAACATTGTTAATTTGAAGTCACTTTTTTGTAAGTGTTGAAACAGTTACAGAACTCTTAACTGCATTTTTTTGAAATATAAATGAGAGTTGGCTTGGATACAACAAGGTTTTCTTATGGAACAGTATTTCTGGTTCTACATGTCGATAGCTTAAAAAAACAAGTTTATGTTTGTACTTAAGTTAGTTAGTGCACATTAAAAAGTAATTTAAAAATGTACCATTTTTACCAACATGTATGACAGGATAATGGAGTTCAATTCATAGTTTTTAATGCAATCATAGTCTAATTTTGCTCATATGTACTGTTCTCAATGTCACACCAAACTCCTTTCACAAATCTTCAAATGAATGTGGCCTTGCTTCCACTAAAATTTAATGCAGTGATTGGTTGAAATTGAAAGTTGAAATTGAATTAGGAGTTGTTTGGTGGGCCAGATGTGCAGTATGTCAAATTTACCACCAGATTGATAAAGATTTTCCAATGCAGTTTGGCATGATATTAACTCTATACAAGATATAATGACATATAATTTGTTTTATTTTTTACAAGAGGTTACATGTTGACATGTATGATGAGATTTCCAAGTATATTCGTTGCCACACAAGTGCCCTTTTTATGTTTTTCTAAACAAATGTATGTGACATGGCTTAAAAGTGCTAGAATAATGCATGAATTATTTAATCTGTACAGACTAATTGTACGCATAATGTCAACTTTGAAATTGCCAATTATCTGCAGCCATTCTTTTACTGTAAGCCGTCATGCTTCCCTATATCCTCAATCAGATTAACTTTTGTATATTAATCAGTGTAATAAAGTATTGATTATTCTATTTTTCTATTTTGTTTTTGTGTTACTTTTACCCAATAAGGATACAATATGTGTTTTGAAATGTCAAAGACACCAGAATGACAATATAGATTTATTGATTTTATGTCTAAAGTGCTGTCAGTAGATACCCGAAAGATGAGTGAGGTGAGAGAAGAGGGGACTCACTAACAAAAGGTCATGACTCGGATTAGCCCCATGACGTCACGTGGTAACATGGTATGCATCTGAACTGAGCCACCTTGACACCTCAGAAACCTAAACTCCAAGTGAAAAAAAGTCACCGCAAACCACATTATGTGAGAACAATGTATCTTTTTCATTAAAATTAATTTTTTTTTGCTCACATCTTACCACTTTCCCACGTCCTATTAGCTTTAACCCCAAAATAGGAACCATTCAACAAATATGTATTTGTTATTTTTGCACGTTTAACGTGACCTTCTGAAAAGGTATAAGCAGCACAAACTACATGCAGAATGGAGCATTTCCAGAGAGTGCTATTCAGTACACTGCAGTGGATTAACCCCTAGGCAGCTTACAGAGGGGAGGGGGGGGGTCTATACTTCTTGTCACTGCGATGGATTTAACCATAGCCACAGTTGTCAATGGTCTAAGTGGGATAATAATAGTTTAAATGGAGCAAACACACTGTTCCAAAGCAACTTCCAACTAAGTGCTTTCAACATGAAGGTACAAACTCCGGACAACAAGTAGTAAGTGCAAGTACATTAGCTTCAAATAAGCCAAACTACATATGAAAGTGCAGCTTTAAAAAAAAAAAAAAATTATTATTATTTCGGAAGAGATATTTTTAGCTTTCAGCAGAAGATGTGTAGGCTTTCGGCCTTCCTGATGTCAATGGGGAGCTCATTCCACCATTTAGGAGCCATTTTTTAAATCAAATTCTACACCTAGATTTACAAATAATAATAATAATAATGTTATATGTGATAATGTGTTGACCACCGGTCTCTTGCTCTTATGAGAGGGTGAACTGAACTTATGGAACTCTCATTTTTGGTAAATATCAAAATCACATCTATATTTTATGCCTTTACAACTCAAGTTTTGTAATTAACAGAAAAGTTTTAGTTAATCTTGACTATGAAAGTAGAGTCTGACCAATAAAATGGCAGGCTGATATAAACTTATCACAGATACAGTATATTAGTATTGGCATAAATGTCAGCCGACAAGAAATTGAGGTACAAAATTTCAAAGATATGTTTGAGATTGAAATTTAGAAATTTAGAAACATTGTTAGTGTACGTACTGTATTTTATCCACCAGAGAGCACTGACAAGTTTATTTTTTAACTGTAGTGTATAATTATGTAATAATGCAATTTAAAGGATCTTTATCAAAAATATAATAATCATAATAATAATAATAATAAACTATTGTTTACAGCACTTTTCAAAACAAAGTGCTTTACATGGTTAAGCCAGGATTAAAACATTTCAGGACTGCAATAAAATCACAAATGTTGTTGACTAATGTTATTTTTTTGATGTAAATACATACAATAATATTGGCCAACATATCATTCATCACTCATCATTTTTTACTCTGAAATATCGATATCAACTGAAGTCTGACACACACACTGACAGTCAGGCTTTTTGAATTTAGCATTTCAAAAAGCATTCCTAAAAAAAAACTATGTGATACATACAATTTTAGTAATTCTGCCAGGAATGGCACTACTGCAATATAGGAAACAAAAATATATTATTTGAAAAGTATATATTTTGAGGTTAGATTTTATTGTATGATTGTATAAGTTCTACAAAATGAATACTTTTAAGGGGATAGTTACCAAGTGTTGACAATGTGTTTTTAAGTGTTAAAAGTAACTGAAAGTGAAAGGAGAAAACAAAAAGTCCCACGTTTAGCCCAAGTGCTCGTGCACAAAATACCCTAATAGTGTGTATTTAAATCACAAACACAGACCACGTAACGTAGGTCAAATCAGGACTCGTCTAATTTTGTAAAGCGTTTTTCCTCCTAAGTATTTCAGTGTAACGTTACGCGCAGTATTACTGTACCATAATCACATCACATCAGTTGCTGAGCCACGAGGGCGCGCAACAGGGTTGTGCACTTGCGCGTTCAAGTATTTGTACCCACATGCTCGTTCGCAGAGCCAGTCAGCATTTGACTCAGTAGTGGCAGAGGGGATATAGGACTTCCACTTGTCAGTTAGCTATTCCCCGATACCGAAATCAAGTGCATCCCCTCAGCTAAGATGTCAAAGTTGGATCAGATTCTTATCCTTGACCCTCCCTCCGACCTCAAATTTAAAGGTAGGTAAATCAACATTTATTGACGTGTGAAATGTCCAGCAAGGAGTGGGTGAGAATTACCAGACTGAAACGATTTCACACTCCTTCAAGCTAATTTCGTTGCTAGCAAGCTAGCTAGCATTCACCGCCATTTTAAGTTAGCCATGGACAAGACGGCCCGCTGTATCCTCGCACTGTAGTGACGTGGATAGCCGGCGTGGCGTGCCTCTTGACCGCCTGCCATTCATTACCAGCTCACTGACAACACCTAGCAAAGAGGTGGAAGAATGTGGGACAACTGCCAGTGGTTGTTAATATGAATTAAAGTGAGCACATAACGCACCATGTTTGTCTTTATTAACATTAGCAACATGAGCTACTGACGTTATAGTGGTGTAACGTTAAGCAACAGCAAAGTATTCCCTGAAATGCTTAACGTTACCCATATATATAAAACAGTTGTTTAATAACAAACAGTTGTTTTTTATATATGTGTTTAACGTTACCCCTCATAACCCGGACGTAATAAGGAAGGAAGCGACAAATTTGTCCAACCTGAGACACCTCTGGCAGACACTTTGTCATGTTAAACTAGCTAGTAATGTTAACCTTAACTGACTTGGTTAACTAACGTTAACAACCGACAGACACAATTTCAGCAACATTTAGCTCATGTTAGTTCGTTTCTCCTAACTCCATTAGTGACATATGTTAACAGACAACATTGTTATCACAACCCATTAATAGGAAACCAAAGTAATAACGTTACACACATTAGGTTAGCTACACCGATTGCTTGCCTGGCAATGAAAACGTTCATGATGTGTCAGTTAGCCGTTGGTTTATGTTAAGTAGCTAGGCTAGCATGAAACTTGCTAATGCAGAAGTTGTTTTCTAGCTATCTAACATTCTTAGCTACTCCAACAACAAACTGTCTTGTTTTGCATTTAGCAGACTTATCAACCATCTTCTATTGCTTCAGAAACTCGAACTAGATGTAGTTTGTGACATTTGTATGTTTTCAACTGTTGTTGCTGTTATGGATATCTCTTTCACACCATTAAACAGGGTTATCTGACCCATGTTCAATCCTTCTTTTGTAAATTACAACCAAGCCAGTCAACATGGGTTGATCCCTGGTTATGAAAAACCAGATATACCAGGGTTACAACTGGAGAGCAATTTATACTTACCTCAGGTGTTGAAAATGGGCAGGGGGTTTACATGTCATATTTAGTGGACAGCTAACATTGTTGCATACTCCAGTCCAGCTGTACTAGTGTTTTGTAGCCTACTGAAATTCCCCACTGTACATTATATACTAGAACATCACAATTATGAACACGGTTAACTTTTACATAAAAAAATACTGAACTGGTTTGACTTGTAATAGTATGATTACTTCATGTCAAACATAACATATCAAAACACAACCACAGTCTTGATGGGTTCGGAGGGTTTAATATTGCAGTAGCTATGTATGGTATACAAACACAGAAATGTCAGTGTTGTCACATGTATTGCCATTTAGTGGCTCTTCCCCATTTATTTTTTTATTTTTTAAAGATTATTTTTTTGGGCTTTTCCGCCTTTAATGGATAGGACAGCTAGGTGAGAAAGGGGAGAGAGAGAGGGGGAAGGCATGCAGGAAATCATCACAGGTCGGACTCGAACCCTGGACCTCTTGAGTCGAAGCATAAATGTATGTATTGTATGCAACAATTGCTATGATTGATGCAAAGCATTGAACAACATGATATCAAGACCCCATTAATTGTAACATTAATTCCATCATTTCTGCTGGTTATTGCGTTTCTTCGCTTGCCTGTCCTACCGGAGCTGGAGGAGAGCGTTATTATGGTAGCATACACTATTTTGTCCCTCACCGTACCGGTCATCTGCCGCTTAATTTCTTCCACACTGCCAGGAGCTCCTGCTCCACTCCTGTACGAAGTCTAGCCACATGTCCATGTTGTTGAAATCGTCAGTCGTTCACCTCCAATTTAGCTAGAAACATGCTGCCGCCATCGTTTGTTTATGAGCTACGCACGACTGTGCGCACCCATTTGCAATCTACAGAACTTGTCCGGTCCCAGTACTTCGTGACCCTGGTCGTGTGCCATTCACTTTAAAATCGACAACACGGGTTAACCCTTTCAAATACAAAGTCAACCCTGGTAGAGCCCTCTGTGTGAAAGGGGTATAAGTGAACATTACATGTGATTTAGATAACAGCTAACAATAAAACTGTATTGTGCTGATGTAAGTACAAATGTCAGTGTAGCTAGTCTGCCAAGGCCATGGTGTTGTAAAACAATCCCAGCAGTTGAACCATTTCTTGTATTTTTCCCACTTACTAGTCTCTTATCTGTGCTGCAGGCCTGCTAGTCCAGTGTTTCCTCTAGAATTCTTTTCAGCGGGGGTAAGTAAGTAAGTAATGTTACTACAGCGTGTCGGAAGAATACACCGTCTCCTGCAGCGGCGAGTCAGAGGGGCCGTCACAGCAGCGTGGCTAAGGTTAGCTTCTTGTCTCATCTGGGGTCTGATAAACAGTAAATTCATCAACTTCAGTGTCCACAATGCTAGTTTCCAATAAACTGTAGCTGTCATATTTCACGGGCGTGAGTGCGGATTTCATGTCGCGGCTTTCGTTGCTGTTTATCACTTATTGAGTGAAGTAGTACTCACCCTGTTGTTTATTTGGTTGCCATAACTTCGCGAGTGATGACGTCCTGTCACTGTTCCAGTTGCTCTGCTCACCCTAGGGGGAGAGAGCGCGGATGACAGTTCGCTTGAGTTCAGTAGAGCAGACGGCGCTACGACTTTATGACTTTTCATAAACAGCTGAATGAGCGGTGGTGCGCGGTGTACATAGCGGAAACCCTGTTGTGCGTCTGCCCTATTTCTGATACCGTGGCGCTGGAAATTTTACTGTGGCGGACCGCCACTATGCTATCAACATAGAGGAAACACTGTAGTCAATGAGGCACTGTTTTATTGTTGCTGAATGTACCACTGTCATATAGAATCAAGACTCTTCAGTCTATTGTCCTGCTGGTCCTAAGAGGCTGATTGTTAGGTAGGACTAGTTATGAGTGGATATCGATTGTAGCCTGGACTTGACAGGATTGTTGGAAAGGTCACCAGTGCAAATACCAGAACCATAGGATAGCTTTCGGTGGGGGAAAGTCACTGAGATGTTTTGGTGATCAGCAGTCATGTGAAACCGATTTGGCATATCTTTATAGAACATTACACAGTTCAGATCCTACACCTGATGACCACATGCTGAGAAAAAGCAAGAAAGTCTCACATTGACCCCAAAACCCATGTCTGATGGCAGAGACATGGTCCGTCATAATCTGATCATGGACCTCCTCCTTTCATCTGATTTAAAAAAATTACCGTATGTTCCAGTTAGACTTATTCTGATCAGTCACACGGTTTACATTTTCTGTCATTAGATTAAACTTTTTCCCTCTGTATACTGAAATGGATGCAAGGCTAAATTGCAAAGTTATGACAAGCTGATAATTAAGGTTGGGTATCGCTTAAAGTACCCTGATACAGAGTTCTTCATTTAAAACATCCTTTATTTCTACTTCATTCAATACCCATCATGTGAATGGAAGCATCTTGGCATGCTAAACTGCCAACTCTATCAAATATACCACGCTCGACTTCACCACACCACAGACTGTATGGGTTGTAGCTGTTGGGGTAGTGGGCCAATCACATGTCGCATTAAATTGATGAAAGCTTGCAATGACTAGCTGTGAGCACAATCAAAGATCTGGGTACAAAAAGGGTTGAATGCAGGTATAGTTTGACTTAAGACGGTTGGATACTTGGTGGGGGTGGATCGATACACTGATGCCAAGTATCAATTTTTTATTATATAAATTGCAGGTGCGAATTTAACTTTTTGGTACTAGAATAATAAATCAATTGACAATCCAATTTAGCAGCAATACAATTGAAGTGAGATGAACAGAGACATTTATCCTTTTTTAGATAAAAAAGATGTTAAAGTTTTCCTTTGTGGGCATAATTTGAAGTTGGATAAAACGTAATAAATTGCAATATCGCAATCACAATAATATCGTATTGTGACATAAGCATTGTGATCATATTGTATCGTTGGGCATCTGGTGATTTCCACCCCTAATACTTGGTACTGGGTTATTTAGGTTGATGCCTTAAATTGATAATCATTCATCAACCAACCACCTGTTCTATTCCATTGCACTGAGAACAGATGTGTAATTTAAGGCATGAGAAAGAAAATACCAATGGCTGGCTCTTAATATGAAATGTAAATCAAAATGCAAAACAGTTGCAAATATATTGGTATTTCTGCTTAGTAGGAAGATAACTAGCAAGCTGTCTTAAAGCTAGGCCTACACCAGGGCCTTATCTGCCCTAGTACAATTTTTGAATAGTCTGGATTTTTAACCTCCTTATATGCAAGCTTGAGTGTGAATACAATGTGTTATGTAAAGAGTTTATTTTTTGAACCTTGACACAGACTAATTGTTTACCTCTGGTATGAACCATCATGAACTTAAATGTTAGATTGATCAAATCTAACCCAAACCCACTACATTGAAAGATAATTGATCACTCAGTTATGGAACGTTTTCTGTATTTTATGAAGATGTGATCCTCCTCCAGGAAAATGAAATGGTTCCTGTTCTGTCTTTAAGAAGCAGTACGAAGAGAAGGAAGATGACCACGGCTCCTTTTGGTGCCACAGAGGCCAAGCTAAATTGGTCTGCATGTATCTGAGAGCTGGTCTGTTTTAGAGCCT
The DNA here is from genome assembly GCF_008315115.2 of Sander lucioperca. Classification (NCBI taxonomy): domain Eukaryota; kingdom Metazoa; phylum Chordata; class Actinopteri; order Perciformes; family Percidae; genus Sander; species Sander lucioperca. The sequence goes on from NC_050181.1 coordinate 4,863,211, forward strand.
CTGCTGGGATTCCTCCAGCAAGCTAGATGGGGCAGCCCTCCTTTCCTTGGCTGGTATTTTTAGAATAGGACTGGCACTGGCCTGGGGGACCCTAACTCAGCATACATGCAACGAGATGAGGGAGCGAGAGACGGTGCAATGCTGCTTGAGCAAAGGTGGGATCTCCCGAGTTCGGCAATGGATGCAGGCTACTGTATGTGGGTGTATATCTGAGCACACAACTGCTTTCCAGTGTTTTATCTGTTTCAGTCCTGGTTTTAGTAATGCTCACAGTAGCACATAGTGTAGAAATATATCTGTCAATTATTTTTTGCAGAAGCAAATAATAGGGCCCTATGAAATCCGTTTTGAAATTTATTTTTTTCAAATAACGTGTTTTTGGATTTATTTTTAGCCCTTTCGGATTTTTCGGATTTGCTTGTTTCCTTTTAACTTCTAAGCAGTATTGACCTTTAAAAACTCAGTGACACAAACTCACAATTCAGCTTTTTTTATTTAAACTGTTAAAATATTCAGCAAAGCACATTCAAAATTACCTAAATAAAAGCTTTGGATGCTCACCTATAACAATGTTGATTGTTCAGCACACATTGCAACAAAATCTTCCACAAACTCACGCCTTGCATTTATTGATTTTGTCATTGCCTCAATGGTAACCTGGAGGGATTTGCCTGCTGTGGATTTAGCTTTGTTCTTGAGATGAACTTTTGCGGGTCCAGTCAACAGTATGTTGACAAAACTTAAACAGTTGTTGTCCAGACTCATAGTAGTCGTTGGGGTATTGTTCAGCCTGGTATTTAGCAGTCAATTGAGAGTTTCTTAATTTTTTCACCACCGTTGGCTTATCAGGAGCCACTCGCTTCGACATTTTTTTTCCCCCCACGCAACAAACTCACAACGTGAACGTGAGGACGTATGGTTACTAGGCAACATGTTTAACAATGCCATTTGGCCACGGTTTAGGTAGAGACCTTTCTACGCTTGTTTTAAACTGAAAAATGAGAAGGAAGGAAGTAAGGAAGTCTCTCATTTAACACACCTAACCCTTTCACCAGCAGGTACAGGACATCAGAAAGGCTTCAGGATTGTGCACCGTCGGGAGGAATAGTTGATAAGCTGTAATTATAATGCCTGCCATGTAATTTTGATCTGCGCACATTTAATTACCTTTTATTCCTCACTCATTCAAAACATCTGAAAGATCACTATTTCAACTTAAACACTGGGCTTGGACTCACATTACTGCTCTAAGTCAACTCTGAGTCAGTTAATAAGGGTTTAACAATAACATGTTATGGCCATAGCAGGAAGCACCTCATCTGCCACTAGCTTAAAAAAAGATTTACAGGAAAAACTAAGATGTTGGAAGCAGAGATTGTGCATAGAAATATCAGATATTGCAGACGAGGTTTTCAGGTTTGTAGGAATGCCTTTGTGACGCACCTGTGTTAAAAACAACGCCCCAGTTATCACCATAACTCTACATGTTAGCTTTAGCTAGGTGGGGCTACTGCAATCTGCTCATGCATTGCTTCTTATCTCTCTGAACACTGGGTGGGAGGGAAGGCTGAATGTAGCCTTTGTGAACTTCAGAGCTACGACCAAGCTGTAAAACGGTATTGATTAGAAAGAATATTTTGAATGCTTTAATTTCCTGGATGTTTTTACGAAAGAAAACAATGCAAAGGAGGCCAAACTCACCATCATATTGTGAATCTGTTGATCCTGAAAAAACCTATGTATTAAGACTTTTTTATAATGAGTCCTGTAGGCCAGGGCACAAGAGACTAGAGCTGGGCAGTATGGAAAAAATAACATAATAGTATAACCTCATATCTCAATCCAAAAAAACAAAAAACAAAACAGTATTAAGCCCAATCAGTCTATTTTGATTGTCTGTGACCTGACCTGATTTGCACTGTTTGCCATGAAACACCTGACAATTTGTAAATACCACTTCAGACAAGTTCTATGAAACCCAAGTTTATATTAGAATTTGTGACATCAAAATAAACACTTGTTTGGCTAATGCCAAATGGTGTAGCAGCTGAAATCAGTACACCTCACCTATAGCACCCATGCTATGATGTCAACTAACAACGCTTCATGGAACATATTTCTTTTCTGATCAAATAATTTTTACTTGGCATCCAGTTGTGTTTTTGACATGGTATGGCATAGCTGGATGGTGCCGACTAGGGCTGTGACGTAAAGTTGGGTCAATTTCCAGTTTTACTTAACTACAAGGCTAAACTGGTTTGATTTAATGCTAACTGCTTGAACAGCATTTGTCACTATGACACCTTCTGGCAAATTGAAATGTAGCTTACATTAGCAACCCGTGCCAACAGCGTTAAGGCACTGAATCCAACTTGTATTGTAACTAGTGTTGGGCAGTAGCGTAACTTGTTAAAGTACTTATCAATAGTGTTGCTGTTTTCTGAATCACATAGCTTTTTAGTAGCTTAGCTCTTTTTTTAGTAGTGCAGTACGTAGCATCCACACAAGCTACCAAGGGTGTCACGATTTCGATTTTAAATCGAAATCACAATCTTGAATTTTGAATTAAAAAATGGAATCGTCGATGCTGCCACGCCCCCATGTCACGTCCGGTTGGCTTGCCAAGCGGAAAAAAGGTAATTGGCCGCATTTTTACTCTGTTGCCTTGGTCTCAGACAAAGAGTTCTCTGGATTAATTGCTGTACATCACTGGTTGAACATGTGTAATGTTAAGTAACTGCGAATGATGCAGAGATTAGCAATGGCCCCTGGCGCAGATGACAACTAACGTTACGCTTGTTACTGTAAGTGCAATAACCATTTGAGTAAAAAGCCAATACTTTATGAATACACCTGTTTAACAGGCATCAACCTGTAGAAAATCAATTTCAATCTGCTCTGTCTGCAAGTAGTCTCTGATCCACCACCGCTTTTGCTACTCTGCAAATAGCGAATTTTTACAAACGAGCTAAAATGAAAGCTCTCTGTATATAGTCTCATTGTTTACTGTATCTGTAGTCTGCCATGAATCTTGAAATTTGGCAAGTTCTTGTAAACTTAGCTGCTGGCGGAAACAAACCAGCCACTCTCTCTCTACCAGCAGCACCTGCACGTGGCTAATTATTATGCATGTCAATCAGCCGTGGTGTCGGGATTAAGCTAGGAGCAGAGGGAAACTCTGCTAGCCGTTAGGCTAATTTATGCACAGTAAGCGGGTAGCATCCTGGTAGGTAGCATCACGCCACCGTATTGCGGTGATGCGGTTATCGTCACAGCCCTAGTGCTGACCACGGTTAAGGACCTAATTTGAAGCAAGCTCTGTCACAAGATAGAGCTAACTATTAATCTCCTGATGTATCACCTGAGTAGGACAGGACCTTAATTTCCAATATGAACCAGGGTAGGAACGGATATATGAAATTATCTATCTGGGAAAACACTTAATTGATTCAGGCGGTTTGGCACTGTGCTTCTAGAGGCATATGAAGGGAGCGTGGGTAGTTTTGGAGATCCTGATTTTCATGGATGTCTCATGCTAAGCTTGGCATTTGTAGATGTTAATACTCCTCCATCAGGACTGTATAGTTGATGGATTATTTTAAGATGCACTTTAATATATCTCCTGAAACAAGGTGCTCTTAAACATGTTTTACAAATTATTTAAAAATAGCTAAAAAGTCTTAAGTAATACTCCAACCAAGCAAATCATAGGCATTAGCATACTTTTTTATACACTAAAAAGTATCAAGTTATTGATATAGAAGCAACTCTGGTAATATCAGTGTAGTTCTGCCTAGTGTTTCTTCATCTATCCCCTGTTTTTAGAATATTTACGGTAAAATTATCCTGCAATCCAGCTTCAAGTCAAGGAAGGCCCTATTCAATTAGTCTCTAACTCATTTAGGCCCAATTGAGTTGCAGCCTCACGGTGTTTTTCCAACTAATCTTTTTGAAGTTCTTTTTTAACCTTGGCACCAAAACACTGCAGGCCATAACTGTCTTTCAGGGAGGGGCTGTAACTTTAAATATTGAATTTCCTCTATTTCTGCAGTTTCACTGTAAACATATTTACCTTCCATTGTCCGTCCGATATTCTAAATTCACTGGGAAATTGTATCTCCATTGCAATTTAATGCAGCAGCAAATAACTAAGTTTTGCTATAAGGGTGAATGAAAGTCAACAGTAACGTTACCTAAGTGAAAACAATGTAGTTCCTTTCTTAGCAACAGTTTGCTTTATTTGCAATTGTTTCTCAAAAGCATCATATGTCTTATATTTACATTCCAGGATATAATGTTGGTGTCCCTTCTCTGTCCTTTCTCACAGAAAATAGTTTTTGGATCAGAATAAAATCTGTTTTAGCCTAATGTTACTACAGTGAGTCTGTTCAGCTTTACAGATTGCACACATAGCTAATGAACAATTCCAGATACATAACACATTTTGCAATGTGCATCTCACATCACATTTTCACTCACTATGACCATTACTACTGTCATTACTAAACATTGTGCCAAAATATGAACAATAACGTCACCTTCAGTGGGCTTATTTGCTAACGTCAGCTAACGTTACCTCCGAAAAATCCAGCAAATACACGGTACCCTAGGATAGCGTTACCTTAAACAGGTGATGTAACGTCACTGCTCATTATACAGAGTTTAGCACAAAAACAAATGCTGAGGGAATATTGCTACGTTTTTTTCATTTTGATTTTGAGCGGTATGCACCCCCACTAACCTGGAAAAAGTTTGAAACCATAACGTTACAGCATGTTGGGGGATTACTGTCTCCTGCAGTGGGAAGTCAGAGGGTCCGCAGCCTTCACTAACTTTACCTTTTTGTCTCATCTGGGGTCTAATAAACAGTAAATTCATCAAATTCAGTCTTTTTTTAATCTATTTTCCAATATACTGGAGCTGTCATATTTCACGGGAGCCGCATGAGTGCGGTTTTCATGTTGAGGCTTTCGTCGCGGTTTGTCACTCTGCCTGAGAAACTGCTGTACTCGCACTTGTACTCGTTTGTTTGCCATGACTTTGCGAGTGATGACGTCCTGTCAAGTTGCTCACCCTCAAAGGGGAGAGAGAGCGGATGACTGTTCACTTGAGTTTAGGGCTGCAACTAATGATTATTTTCATAGTCGATTAATCTGTTGATTATTTTCTTGATTAATCGATTAGTTGTTTGATCTATAGAAATGTCAAAACATGGTGAAAAATGTGGATCAGTGTTTCCCAAAGCCTAAGATGACGTCCTCAAATGTCTTGTTTTGTCCAAAACTCAAAGATATTCAGTTTACTGTCACAAAGGAGAGAAGAAACTAGAAGATATTCACATTTAACAAGCTGGAATCAGAAATCTTATTTTTTTTAATAAAAAAATGACTCAAACGATTAATCGATTATCAAAATAGTTGGCGATTAATTTAATAGTTGACAACTAATCGATTCATCGATTCATCGTTGCACCTCTACTTGAGTTCAGTAGAGCAGACGGCTCTGCAGAGTCGTGTAATTACAACTTTATGACTTTTCGTTAACAGCTGAAGGAGTGGCGGTGTGCCGCTGCTAAAAGAATATAGCGGAAACCCTGTATTATCCTTGGATTGTAACACTACTTTTATCAAGTTAAAATCTTTGTCAATCCATTGTGCTGTGAGGCTACCATACTCCCACAAGCCAGTAGGTCATTGGGCGGTGCCACGACGTTGTAGATTTCGGGAAGACATACGTCAGCAAAGTTACGACGACTGGGCTGTGTATAGGCTTTGAAACGGCAGGTCATCTAATGTGATAAACTCCATCACCTTGATAGTAATCCCTTTAGCTTTGTCGCTGTCCGTAAGAAATTTTCTCCCTTTCTCTAATGCTGTTGTTATCAAGGACTTGTCTTGCTGGTGGCGGTTTATGTCGCGGATCTTTCTCCGTCACGGCGCGGCCGATGTTTTCTTTTACTGTAAACAAGCCACGCGTGTGCACGTCACCTATTGACCTCCTACGTCATACGTTATGCCAGCGTCATGTCCATTTGGTGGCTTCTTCTCCGAATCAGCAGCTGCAGTAGCAGCATATGCTAGCGCACTGTTGTCCACTAGCAAAACAACAACACACACTGCCATCGCAGAATGCCATCTTATTTGCCTATATGTTGATGGCAGTCAACGAGGCGAAAACCGGCTGATACTGATGCTCTGCCGATAAATCGGTGCATCCCTAATATTTTTGTCACTTTATTACAGTAGTTCTTTGGTAGTGAACCCACAGGAGAACAGTGTACTCAAATACAAAGATTATAATGCACTTGTGTTTGTCATTCTTTGTCCTTCAGGTCCTTTCACAGATGTAGTCACCACCAACCTCAAACTGAAAAACCCTTCTGACAAAAAAGTGTGTTTCAAAGTGAAGACAACTGCGCCGCGCAGATACTGTGTACGGCCAAACAGTGGTGTCATCGATGCCGGAGCAACTGTCATTATCTCTGGTAAGTTTTTATTCTTTAACTGTATTCTTCCCTTTTTTAAGTTGAGTAACCAGACGTTTCTTTAGCCCAAACATGTTTGTTGTTAATTGAGACAGACAGTGGGGAAACTGAGAGGAAAACTAGGTCAGGGATGCGCGACAATTTAGTCACAGATCACGAGGTCACATGGTGAGGTGTTAAACCTCCAAGCTGTGATTTGTGGAAGCCGTTTTTACCAAATCAAGTCCACACGGTCCACATTACACTTGTGGTGTAGTGTACAGTATTGGATGCAGACAAACATCTGTATGCCAGATGTAATTGTAGACTGTACCGTCAGTGGACACTTCAATGGCCAAATTAAGTACAGGGCTTAAAGTATTACGGCACTGTGCCGGATCTCCGGCGTGCGGCCGTGAGGGGAAAAAAATAAAAAATAATAATAATTGGGAACTTGCATGCAGTTTAACAATTTCGAGTTAATTAATTTCACCTACCAATCATATGAGAGGAACACAGTTCTAACTAACACAGGGCTTAAAGTACTCGGGCCTGGTGCCCGATTTCTGGCGTATGACTATTTTAGATAAATAAATAAATTAAAAAGTCCACATGGGATTTGTTTTTGATGTGCTGGGTTTAACCAATCATCGAACTTCCACCTACCAATGAAACGAGTTCTAGCCAATCAGATGCAAAGTAGGGCGGGTCTTTGCCGAAAAATGAGAGTGCGGTGTGGTCTCCGTGGTAACACGGCTAAAAAAAAATGGAGGCAAAGTTTTACACACACACACACACACACACATATATACACACACACACACACACACACCCCGTTCCAAAAAAAGTTTCAGGATTTTGTTTCACTTTAAGCCCTGTAAGTAACTTACAATTGTATAATATATTCACTTGGTCGGTTAAATACTGCAAGTCAGTACTGGTATCCAGTATTTTAGCATTAACAAATATTAATTTATGTAATTTATGCATCTTGCTAAATAATGAGGCTCATTTCCAAAAAGGAGATCCTGCAGAGGAAGATATCTCCAAGTCTTAAAAGAGACTTGATGGAAATTTTTGTAGATCTCTATCTCAGCTTAAACAAAAACAAAAGACACTCAGATTTTGGCAACATTTGAATACCTAGCAATGGTTATTAAAACAAAACAGCCTGTACTCATTAGTCATGTTTCCATCTAATTGTCAAGTGAATTTTAAGCAAACTTATAAAATGTCGGCAAGTTGACGTCACACATGGTTGCAGATTGCAAACTGCCTTGCTAAAATCAAAGAGTTTAGAAGCTAAGTTCTTTGGCTAAATGGAGAGGAGAGGTAGCATTGTACAAGTTGGCCACCTGTGCAGAATACAGAATACTCTTTTTCAAAAAAGGCAAAAACCACCTCACCCACCCCCAAGAGAGGGAGGATATCCTCGACATGCCCGTCGTTCCAGAGGGTATCTTTGGCTCTGCGTCTCTTTCTCAGAGCGAAGCACATTCCGGGAGCCCTGAACACAGGGACGGAACTGCTGTCCAGGGGCACTCGGGTATACGGGGAATTGACTTTGCACCCGGAGATTGTGGAACAGATTTGGGTGCGCTATGGTTGTGCCACAGTGGATCTGTTCGTGTCAAGATAAATCGCTCAATGCGTGATGTTTTTCTGCCTGCTCAGTCCCCTCGGCGTAGACGCATGACTGGCCGCGCAAGCTGCTTTACGCATTCCCTCCCCTGGCCTTAATTCCTCCGATTCTGTCCAGAGTGAGAGAACAAGGTCACATGCTGATTTTGATAGCTCCACACGGCCTGCTATGCATTGGCTGCCAGAGATTTATCAGCTGCTGCATGCCCAGCCTTGGCAGCTCCTGCTCCGCAGGGACCTACTGTCGCAGGGAGAGGGGATGGTGTTTCACCTACACCCAGAGCGCCTGGCGCTGTGGGCTTGTCCCGTGAGTGGCTCGCCCTGACCACTGTGGGACTCCGACAGAGGGTGGTCACCACTCTCCAGAATGCTAGGTCGTCCTCCACTAGGTCTCTGTTCAGCTGTAAGTGGAGGGTGTTTGAGGAATTGTGTCACAAAGGACACATTCCTTATCAGTGTTCAGTGGGGGTGATTTTATCGTTCTTGCAGGACTTGATAAACGAAAAGCCTTTTCCATGGTTAAGGTGTACTTTCTGTCACGTGGGATTTGTAGGTAAAACGGCGAGCCAGCATTTGCAGGTGTGTCGTTTTATGAAGGGAGCATGCAGGCTTCTCCCTGTCTCCTGATCACTGGTGCCCCCGTGGAATTTGACGGTGGTTTTGGAGGGGCTTAAGGGTCCTCCCTTTTGAACCACTGGAGGGAGCAGACTTGAAACATCTGTCTTTAAAGACAGTGTTGTTAGGTCTGGCCTCGGTTAAACAGGTTAGCGATATTCATGCTTTCTCGGGGTTTCAGATAGAGCGATCAGCTGTTTGTTTTCTGGACTAATCCTCACAAGGGGAAACCTGTCACAAAGCAAAGCCTCTCCTGCTGGGTGGTGGAGGCTATTGCCTTGGCTCATACGGGTTGGGGGCTTCAGCCTCCCGCGCTTCTGCATGCGCACTTGACTCGTGGCTTGGCCGCATCTTGGGCCCTATTTAGGGCTGTTTCTGTTCGGGACATTTGTGCTGCAGTGAGCTGGTCCTCGCTTCTCACTTTTGTCTGCTATAAAATGTTGGACGTCTCAGCCCCATACATGGCACGTGTGGTGTTGGAGTCCTTACTGAAACAGAGTGACCCTCCTGCAGGTTGGTGGACGCTAGATAAACTTGCCTGGCAATTCTGGAACTACCATATCCCATAGTGAGACATCAAAACGAATATTATGAAAAAGAACTTAAGGTTATAATTATAACCCCCATTATTTGAGTAATATGAGTGAGATGTCTCACCAGACAACCCTTCTTGTTGGGCTGGTGAGAGTTGCTTATCTTGAATGACGCTGTGCCATCTGCACACACTATTTATGGTGGGTGGCGCTACCTCATGTGGACGGTTACGCGTTCACCAGCCAATCAGGATTGGCGTAATGAGAGGTGCTTCTGAGGGTCGCACTGAGGCTTGCTCCCATAGTGAGACATCTCACTCCTATTACTCAAAGAACCGGGGTTGTGATTATAACATTAAGTTTTATTGCAATAGTCTCAAAATGATTGCACAAAGGGCCTACCTCAGTAGTGGCAAGACAGCAATATTTGGTTTAAGGAACATTGCATTAAAACTGGAATATTAATGTAACATCACTGAAAGCAAGCCATGTAAACCTCTTAAGTGGAGCTGCTGGCAAAATATGTTTCCATTCTGCTTTTTAGGGTGAAATGAGCCTCAATATGTGGTTGGTTCATTATGGAGGACCGCTGCCTTCCCCCAATTGTCTGGAGCAATGTTTTGTAGACAGCTTGAATTCATATTGGTTGCAATGTACTTTTAATGTTAACATTTACAGAGGGGGGGGGGAGTAAGTAACAAGTAACAAATCACTCCTGCATCATGATCTGAATGCTCAGTATGTTCCAAATACTTGAATTATATCCAGAATTATGGCTAAAAACATTGTTTCCATTTGTCGCTTGTGCAAGCGTCCCCTGCCTATCCAACTCATTGGCCGCTGCCTTGGTTGAACAAAAACACAAAGGCTTTGTGGCTCCCTAATGTAGATATCACTTCCTCTGTGCGTTACCTTGGTAACGTAAACACCTTGGATACGTTGCTGCTACTGTGAAAATGTTACACTACTGAAATAATATATTGAAACAAAAACTGATACCAATACAAAACATACAATGGCAATGGGTGGCAGCAACAACAATATTCACCATGTATTGAGGAAGTTATTCAGCTGATCGATGGGCGATGGCAGAGGTAAAACCCTGTGTCACGCTAATACAGTTTGAAAATGCAATGTCCAATGGGCCAAAAGCCAACACTGACCTCATCGCACTCATTCCAACCGACAGTGAAACTTCATCACTCAGGTACTCGGCAAAAACGTTTTTCATTTTATAACGCTGGCTCTCGCCTTGAGTGTCCGGTCCAGCCAAAAAAAGGGAAAACTCTGTTGTGTAGTGATTAAGCAGCAGCTTTGAAAACATTACCATTGTACAATACATGTATAAGTGACATTTCAACAAGGAGCAGCCTTCCATCAAGGCTACACAGGAGAGATTGTTTGATTTAAATTTTGCATGGAGGATGACTTTAAGTGGACAATGACATTTTGAAGATTTATATCCACTTAAATAAATTTGGAAAATAAACATCCTCTTAAAATTGGTTAGGAGATGATAGAATTAACTTATTTAAAGAAAAAGACAACATGAGGTTGATCAGAAGCCTTTAACCTTCAGTGTGAGACGAATGTACTAATTTGAGATACATTACATAAAGAACATTTGTTAATTTTTATCTTGCTGAAATGTACATCTATTTAATTTAGGCAAATTAGATTTTTAACATGGCAGTGCGTTGTTGCTTAGAATAGATGTATTATGCTGAATATTTAGCTATCATTTTCTGTGCAGAGAATTCTTTGCTCACATGTTTTAACATTGTTCATCTTTCATTTACAGTCATGCTACAGCCCTTTGACTATGACCCCAATGAGAAAAGTAAACACAAATTCATGGTGCAGACGATTTTTGCCCCATCAACTGTTTCTGATATGGATTCATTGGTGAGTGATTTTTATTTACTTTTAAGACTTTTATCAAAGATGTTGTTGTTTTAAAAATGTGTATAGCAAAACACCTACATTGGTATCACTAGCCATTTTAATGTTTGGAAATCCACACACCATCAAAAATAAGGATGCATTGGAGTTGGAGCTCAACACAAATGTTTGCTTCCATACTGGTGTTACTCTGTATAAGACAAACTCCTACTCCTGTAAGAAACCAGTTTTCTTTGGATTATTTGTGTTGGTTCTCACAATATTGCTGTATTACTTTGCAAAACAAACAACCTAAACTAGTCGTAGATTGTCCAAACAAAAGACTCATCAAATTTAATTTGAATGATTTTTATCAGATTATTTAAGAGTAGATAAATGATTTCCACCTGAATTTGAGACTTCCCATGTATCCAACAGATATTTTGTGTCCTGCTGCAAGAAGTCACTGTTCAACACAGTTTACTGTAAACTAGGTCCTCTTGCAGCTAGGACAGTTCAGAATATTCTTTTACATTACAGAAAATAAACTGCAAAATGGGGTAGAACATAAATAAGCTCTTAACTATGCTGGGGTCTCTTAAAACGGTAAAAAAGACAAATAGTTATAATAAATTTTTTACATTGAAAATCCCACGAAAACCTCATCAATTTTGTATTAATTGAGTTACTTGCCATGTAAAGCTCTCTGCTCTTGGAAAGGGCCACATTAAGCAAATTGAGAAATTCTCAGTTGTCCACCAGAGGACAGCAAAGACTTAGTCAGTCAGTAAAACATTCACATACCCTGAAGTCATGTTCATGAGCTGGCTTGTCTTGAATGAGAAGCAAAATCCATGAAGTGTAGAGGAACAAAGGTTTGACTGGTCCTGATATGTAAACTGGAATCTAATAAACTTTCTGTTTTTATCCATGGCATTACTCAACTGTGTTACCTTTCACTTGTGACACAGATTATTTTTTTCTCAACCATTAAACAAATCTGTGCTTTATAAGAACTTTTTATTGCAAGCACCTTGTTGTTGAGTCTATAAAAATCACAAAACAAATGTCTCAGCGTTCAGCTGACTTGATAGTACAATGCAAAAATGCACATCCAAAACCAATGGACAAGTGAACACTTGTGACAGTGTGTAAGAAAATGAGATGGCAGTTGTAACTGTTTTTTAAATGAAGCTGTGCATGTTTTATTAAATGTCCATAAAGTGAGTGAGTTGATGAATAACAGGCCCATTTTTCATCTTCAACAGTGGAAAGATGCAAAACCCGATGATCTCATGGATTCCAAGCTGAGATGTGTCTTCGAGCTGCCTTCTGAAAATGATAAAGTGGTAAGAAGTGCTGCCGCACATTAAAAATGGCTTATTTCCACATAATTTAAATCGTAACCAGAGTATGATTTGGTCGCTGAAGTCTTTTGTTCAATGCTTAACTTTGAAAATTTCCAGAATACCATAGCTTTCTTTAGAGGCAAGAACTTAGGAAAAACTCCACAGCTATAATGTCAAATAAGTAGAGAATGCTGTTCTAGGTGCAAAAATATACAAAAAGAAAAAAACCTTAGCTTCTGATTTTCTTCTCCCCTCCTCTGTGCTTTTATCTTGCTTACTCTTTACACTTTAATAATAATAATAATAAGGTGACATTGGGTGTTTTGAATGGCACCTAAAGTATTATTATTTATTCTTTACACTCAATACATTATCAGCTGTTTACTTCCCAAACCTCATCTGAAATACTTAATTGTGTCATGCTATGTCATATGTAAATTTTTCAAATGGTGAAAATGTTATATGTAAATTTTTCAAATGGTGAAAATTTTATTTTGCCGGATAGATTGGAAGGATTACCATTGTGAAACTCAATGCTGTTAGATGAGCAACTCATTTGGCATCTCCAGGTGTGTCAGAGGTGGCACAGAGCAGTCTAGACGCTTCTCAGGTCGATAAAGGGAGTTGGTAGCAACTGGGATTGTGACAAATATCAAATGCTGAAGCTTGACACTTGATATTAAAAACAGACCATTAACTCGCTCCAAGCTGGCCGAAAAAGAAATTGATGCTTCAAAAGATAAAATAAAAACGTGGTACAATGATGGGAAGACAGCTCTTCAGAGAAAGATACAGTACACTAATATGTTATGGTTACACCACACATAGCTGCTCAAGTATAAATTGTTTTGAAATTTACAAGCAACATTGACATTCTTCATCAAATTTCACACTGTATAGTATATAAATGTTTCGTTGTGGGATTCATGAATTCTTTGCATGCGTCCGATTGTTGTGGAGCACAAGAACCGAAGCCAGTGGGTGCCTTTTGCACTGCATTTTGCATTTTAGTGGCTAACGTCACCTATGCCGCCTACATCAAGCCCAAGTGCACCAATGTGAATACCAAGTGCATCTGCTGTGAAAGCATTTCAAGGTGAGAGAAGAGCTTTAAAAGATGAACAGTTTTTAAGGTGTTTACTTAGTTGGTTGCTCCAACCACTAGTTAACAGTTGGGTATCAAACATTGTAGAGAAATAGCTAGTTTAGACTTATATCTGGAACTGCATTACACTAAATGTGTTTCTAATGTTTTGTCAATCCATATAGTCATACATGATGACAGCTGTCAGGACTTTTATGCTAATGTGACTGAACATCTTAGAACATATAAACCTCAATATAAACTTAACACACCCAAATACATATATCTATATATTTATACCAGTCTACTCACATGTTTATGAACACGCACATGGATGGATGGATGGATGGATGACTGACAGACAGCTAGTACTATTTACAATATCCATGATGTAGTCCTCTCACTGCTAACTCCAAAAATGAAACCTCGCAGTGTGGCACGTTTTTTCAGCGAACCCAAACAAAGGCAATGATTGGCTGATTCCTGCCACCCTGAACATGAATGACCAAGTCCTTAATCACACAAATGAGGCTTATGTCCCCCTCGTACATTAACACACAGCCGTCTCTTTTTACCAGCATTGCGCACACCACAGCAGCTTCGTTGAATTGACGACAAAGCTTCAGTCAACCGATTCGTAACGTTAGAACTGGGCCATTGGGTGAATTTTGGTCCATTTAGGTCGATCCAGGGGTCTGTGTATCGTGTAGTCGTGTATGTGATAATACAACTGGATTCCAATTCGTATCGGTGAATCTTTACACCCCTACAAATAATACATACATGCCCCGAACGGTGACAAGCAGACCAAACGGTTCAGATTTTTTACTTGAACCATTCCATCCCTAATTGTAATGGATCGCCTTAGTTTGTCCTTATTAAACTGGTGACTCTGAGCCTGTATTAATGAGCTCTCAGTGTAATCAGGATTTAGATAAGCAGTGCTGCTGGACAGCTCAGCACAGTTCAGGTAAAAATGCCACCAGGGCCAGCCAGATTTAGCTCATGTTAAGAAGCTCTAGAGTGTGGATATGTGGACTGCTGAGTCAACATGGTATCTGCTCTGCTTTGGCATGTGTATCATGTATGTTATGTGCATTATGTAAAGAATGTAACTTTGTAGGCTTAAGATGTAGTGTAAGGTTTAATGTTAAGTGGAAATTAGTGTTTAGAGCAACATTTTTGTAGTACGTAAGAAGGGCTGGGTATCAAACCTTGATACTTTTTCAGTACCAACAAAATGTGTTTCTCGCTGTATCAAAAACTGTCAAGTACTGAGAGCTGGTTAACAATTACTACAAAGTTCTTGCACACCAGAAAGTCTTGTAGACAAGATTGTGTCAAAAACTGACTTGTGAAAGAACCAAATCAAAACAAAATCCTGTCCACTGCTTACTCATTGAAGATTTAAGGACCGAAAAGGCGTAAATAAGTGAGCACAAGTGATTGACAGTGCAGTATTATTATTATTATTATTATTATTATTATTATTATTATCATTATTATTATTATTATTATTATTATTATTATTATTATTATTATTGTTGTTGTTAATATTATTGTCAGAGGTACTGAAACAACATAAAATATTATGGTCAGATTTGAAATCTTGTTTACTTAGTTGTTGATCACAAAGTTTGTGGGTTAAATTCAGTGTTTTGCCAGTTTTAATTAGGCAAAGTCTTTGTACAACTGCTCGTTGTACAAAATTGCAAAATGTACAAAATTGTGCAAAATTTTTTAATCGATTGACAGCTATATATATATATATATATATATATATATATATATATATATATATATATATATATATATATATATATATATATATATATATATATATATATGGGTCAAAGACGTGGCATGTCAATTATGGTGTCCAAAGCATATTCATAATGCAAAAGATAAATATAAATTTAAAAAAACGACATATTACTCAACTCTCCCCTCTTTACTCACTTTTATAGGGATTTATTGCAAAAAAATAAAATTCAAAGAGCTATTGAGCTCAGAAGTGCTGTCCATCCTGGGTAACGTCCGGGCTTAAAATCTAAGTATAAAAATGTGACCAAAATGTCAAAAATAATAATAAGAGCATTATCTACTTTGGCATAATTGTGTCGATGTTTGCAGTGATACCTACAAATATAGTAACAATCCCACCCTTATTTAAAATGTTACTCAAGAAATACTTTTGTCCTTAGTTTTGGATTTCCCTAATGTCCTTCCTGGGTAACAGACCTTAAAATCCATAAATTACCCATAATGCAATTGCATAGTCATGAAATATGCTATTACATCAAAAAGAAGATTTTGGAGAACCCCAAAACATCTGGACAGTTTAGTAATTTTCTCTTAAAGTTTTTATTTTGCTTTTTCGGTCACTGGTGCACAATGTCCAAAAATCATGTCTTTCTGGATAATGCTAATAAAACGTATTTGATGTTTTGATATTTAAAAATGCCTATTTCATGTGAAATATGGCATTAATGTTTTAAAGGCTAAGATATATTTTAGCTGAGTATGCAATGTTTGACAGAGTTTTGGTGGGAAAATCGTGTTTTTGTCCTTCCTGGATAACAGTTTGTCCTTCCTGGATAACAAAGATCTTCTGTTACCCAGGACATGTCCTCTGTTATCCAGATTGGACATGTTAATGAAAATAGTTTTTTTTATTAGTATTTGTCACTTTTCAAGCATTGTGTTGATAATGTTAGATTATATTAATAAAATAATATGTATTTATTTAATCTTTTATGGCATTTTTGCATTATGTCATTCCTGGCTAACGGGATGTCATCCCGAGTAACAATGACACAGTCAAGTGTTTAGACTCAGATTTTCATGGTATATTACACAATTATGTTTTCCTGAGCTGAGTATACAATACAAACCTGATAACCTTTACTGTAAAGCATTTTAAAGACATCTTTCATCATTTTTCTGTTTTTGGCATGAAATATTGCGTGACCAAAATCAAACGATGAGCCCATTTAATTATAAATACCCAAATATATCATATTAATTGTGTTTTTTTGAGCAGTGCGTGTTTGGTTAGCTGTAACTATGGATATGCCTAAACATTTATATGCTAAAAAGGTAGACATTTAATATTTTTTTTAAATCCATTCCCGTTACCCAGGAAGGACATTTTTCATGGAATAAATCACATGATTCACCAAAAAAATTAAGTTGCATTTCTAAATTAAATTCCTGTTGTTGAGATGTGTATAGAACACTCGAATAAAAATAGAAAGTGCTTGAGTTGGCATTTTTTGACACTTATTTATTTTCAGATTTTAAATCTTTGACCTATATATGTGTGTGTGTGTGTATATATATGTATGTGTGTTTGTATATATATATATGTATGTGTGTTTGTATATATATATATATATATATATATATATGTATGTGTATGTGTGTATGTGTATATGTGTATATATATATATATATATATATATATATATATATATATATATATATATATATATATATATATATATATATATATATATGTATATGTGTGTGTATATATATATATATATATATATATATATATATATATATGTGTGTGTGTATATATATATATATATATATATATATATATATGTATATATATATATATATATATATATATATATATATGTGTGTGTGTATATATATATATGTGTATATATATATATATATATATATATATATGTGTGATATAATAATAATAACTTATTTCACTAGTAAATTGCTGTTGAACGACAAAAACAACCACCAGATGGGAAAAGGACATTTAACAATAACTTCGAATGCACCACGAGGCTGTAGTTTACTAGTTTCATTGAATGCACCGTCTGTGTTGTTTCTCCGACGGCAGCTGCAGATTGTTACATACCGGTGTTGAATCCTCTACAGTAAAACACAGTCAAACTTTACACCGTTTAGCGTTAGCTGTCAGCATTGTAACCGTGTTTAATCCAGCTACTAGCTAGCGGTAGACTAACGTTAGCTGCTGTCGAGTATAGTGTTAACTAGCGTCCCGTGCAGCGGTGTTTGTGTTACCTGTAACATCTGTTTCAGAGCATCAGAGAGAAGTGCAGACATATCAGTGGCACCAGATTTCGGTAGCCAGGGTTGGCAGGAAAAAGATTTTTACAAATAAATGTTCCAATTAATGATCCAGGCAGCACAAGGCCCGGCATAAATATTTGCCACAAGGGATATTAACATCATATCCTGTCTGTGTATTGATTGTCAACCCTCATCTATAATACAGTTGTATTTCCATTACAAAGCCCCTCATTTCCCCATGCTGTCATAGTGTCTGTCCCACAAAACAAAGCCACATCAAACGTGACGTCTGGAGGGACGCATTTCCTCCCTGGTCTCTTTGATCTGGCACTGTGAGCTTCTGGGCCTCGGACATGGCTGCCTTTCTTTGGCACAGGCTCCCGTCTAGAGGCTAACCTCCCCACTTAGCTCAGGGCATGCTGGATTTCACTTCAGTGGTTCTCTCCCTTTTCTTGTTGGGTAGAATGACGTGGAGGCGACCAAAGCAGCCCCAGTGATGAACTCTGCAAAGGCCGACTCATCAACAGCCACGGTGCCTCTCACTGCCTCAATGGACGATACAGAGATGAAGAAAGTGCTGGAGAAGTGCAAGAGGCTGCAAACTGAGATGAACAAGCTGGCTGATGAGAACCGGCAATTAAAGGTTAGCTGTGTTGATAAATTATTATATTCATAACATGGTAAAATATTTAGGTTTTATAGGCCTTTCTCACAGCAGACATTTTGACTTGTTATAGTAGGAAAAACACAGGTGTTATTAAGAACACTGACAGTGAGCCAGCATGCACCAGGAACCTGAAATCAAAGCAGCTAAATGGACTTCATCCATCATTAATTTCATTATTTACACATGTGCTTTTTCTTCTATGACAAATCAAAATGTCTTCTGTTAGAAAGGCCTGTTGCGGTTTTCAGTCTAATGTATTTTACAAAGATTAAAACCAAATGTAAAGCAATGGATCATGTTGTATCACAATGGTCAGAAAACTGGATTTTTTTTTTAGGTTTGGTGACCTTTTAATAGTTGGCCAGATTGTACAGATTGCATTTATACCTGTTTGAGATCCAATTACAATGCGTGCTAGACCAGTTCCAGGTGTCTGGTCTGGCTGACCCTAAATAGATTGATATGGCAGTGCTTTCTGTGGGTATTTATACCTAGCATTAACATGCATTTTTGCAATCAAAGAGAGCCAATTTTACATAGGTCTGGCTCTCACTATATTTGTCAAACAATGGAACCAGACCAGCTTCATATTTCAAGAGAAACCACTATTACTACGGCAACAGCACAAACTACACATACACCAGAGCAGCCTTTTGTCCAACTGCCTCGCATGTAATAAGTAATGCACACAAATTTACAGAAAGCCCTGCAACAAGCAATTCCCCTAAAAAGCCAACTAAACAGTCTACAGTGTTAAACAACAAGGTAACGCACAGTACAAATGGCTATCAAACACAAGTTACCCGAAACATCAAGAACAATAGATTTTACTGACTTTTACACATACTTCTTATTATCTATATATCTTTGTTGACTTGAGTCCCCCCAAAATGGCTCTCAATTTCATAATTCAAACATAATCAAAGTATCAGATGAAACATTTTTTTAATAGTACACAAAAGCAAAGTACAAAAGTGAAGAAGGAAATACTATTTACTTTAACGTTTATTGAAAGATCATTGTTTGAATTGTGAATTGAATTGTTGATCTAAAACAAGGTTTATGAATGTAACATTTGCTAAAAGTCTATACATTCTAGCATTAAACTGCTTTTATTTATCAAAGTCAAATGTAGATATTGTGGTTAAATATGCATTATGCATCTGTTGACCGTTTTCTGCTCTGCTCCTCTTCCTCCGTTACAGGATGATGGTATGAGAATGAGAAAGGTACCTCGCTCAGACCACATGACATCAAACTCAACTAGCCTCCTCGGCCGAGAAGCCAGCACTGCTTCCCTGCCCTCCCTCCTCGTCGTCATAGCAGCCATCTTCATCGGATTCTTCCTAGGGAAGTTCATCTTGTAGACTGGGAGATGCATGCCAGCCGTATCCCCCCCGCCCCGGCTCCGGAATAAAACAGGCCTGGAAAAAACGAGAAGTCTTTGTGTTGACTTTGCCATATCATTGGTAGTGTGGCCTACAGTGAACACATCTGTACAGCATCATTCAAAGGCGTCGCCTTTTTACAATCTTACACGGTTAGTTCACACAGAGTTGAGAAAAGGAAGGCGACAAAAAAGTGATTGCTCCCTTTTTTGTTTTCTGTTTTTTGATGGCGGGATTATACAGGTAATGTGGTGGAACAATGAAAGTTATATACGATCACTCAACATGGAAGATGCACCTAGAGCGAACCATGGGCAAGAGGCAGTCAGATTAAATTTCTCTCTCTTTTTTTCTTTCTTTCTCTCTGTTTTTAATAGGAATTGAAATGGAATGTTAGGTGTCTTGTACATGTTTTAAATCCTTTTAAACAAAAAAGGAAAGAACTTCCATCAAAAAGACATTGCTACCTGTTGCTGGATTGCCTCTGAAGTAAATTTGTTCAATTTGTAAGTTCTACTTCTTGTCTTGGAATGTTCAGGTCCAGCTGGGGATAATATAGGTGCCTCGTTCTTGTACATTTCTGTCCTTTCCTTTTTCTCACAACACCAATGCAGACTTTATATATTATTATTATTATTATTATTATTATTATTATTATTATTATACAAATCATATATTCCTTCTGAGGCAAATATTGACTGAAATAAGGTCTCCATTCTTAAAATCCTGTTCCATGGTATTAAGCATTGAAGAAATAAAAATGAAAAAATGTGGTTTTGATAGCTGTCTCTTCCTATGTCTCCCCCTTTAATGATACCCTAACCCTTAAATTTTCATTATTTGATGCCATAAAATGAGCGTACTGCGTGCATGTGCCAGGTTTTCCGTCAGTATTGCCGCCAACATTTTGTATTGAATACATTTTTTCTTTTTCTTGGTACAAGGACAAAGTACAGTGTGTGAGCTAACCATGTGTTTTAATTACACTTCAGCTAATATTTGGCTTTCAGTTATTAGATGCCAAGAGTCACGGAACTAGAAACCTCAGGCATCTGATTGGTTATGAGCTTGAATTGAACATTTTGTATACTGTTAAACTATGCTTTGTTTACTGACCGGAATAATCGAGGTGGAAGTTTGGATCTCTTGAATTCTACTACTATTGAATTTAGTTATGAAGGGGAGGGGACTCTTATACATGTTAATGGTTTCATCATGCACAAAATAGGGGTTGTTTCTCAGTATTTTTGAGGTTGTTCTGCCAAGGTAATTTGGTACATTATAGCATTGTGGATGGCAAAATCTGCAGCGGCCATTTGGCCCCAAACTTAACTCATTTCAACATGAGGGCTAAAATACAGAACCTTCTTTACAAGATGCTTATTTTTGCCAAAAGTGTAACCTGCAATCTTTTAATTAAAGCGTAAAGTATTATGATTCATACTGACTCCTGGAGGACAGGGTAGCGTGGGAAAAGACCACTGTTTTTATTCTGGTTATTTTCCGTCTTGGCAGTATAGAGAGGGAGAATACCGTGTCATGCTTTACTGTGACTATATGAGGCAACAGAGGCGCTGTGATTAGATGACCAGCTCGTGAATCAGGATTTTTTTTTATTTATAGTTTTCACCTTCATTTATTCATGGGGGAGTTGCACTGAGAGCAATGCTCTTTTTTTCAGGAAAGCCCTGATCTATTTACACAGTTCGACATTCACAACTGGAAGCTGTCCAGGGGCCCGTTTCTGAAAGCTGAGTTTGTTAAGCCTGAGCTGAGGGAAACTCTGGGTTTTCTGTTTCAGAAAGGGAAGTTATTTAAACTTGAGAGAGAGAGGGGTAACTCCAGCCCGTTTCAGAAAGAGAGGTAACTTAACCTCAGAGTCAGTTGTTATGGCAACTTAGCCTATGAACCTAACCTGGTCGGGAGCAGGTTTTCTTCAATAAACCTTGAGTTTCTCTTGGTCTCCTCCCTCTGACAGCGCTCTTTCATTTCCTCATTCATTCAGTCTGTATCAGGCGCATCTTAGCGCAGTTTATCTGCATGAATAAAAAAACTGTTAGGCAGACTATAAAACTTTTTTTTTCTCAAAACAAGACATTTCCTTTTGTCGATGATCCCGTTCAACCCATGGGCCCACCACCTGTGGGAGAAACCGCTGGGGTCGGGTGCGCTGCCACATGGGTGGCAGTGAAGGTCAGGGGCCTCGACGGACCAGACCCGGGCAGCAGACGCTGGCTCTGGGGACGTGGAACGTCACCTCTCTGGGGGGGAAGGAGCCGGAACTTGTGCGGGAGGTGAAGCGCTACCAGTTGGATCTGGTGGGGCTTACCTCTACGCACAGTCTCGGTTCTGGAACCATACTCCTGGATAGGGGTTGGACTCTTTTCTTCTCCGGAGTTGCCCAGGGTGTGAGGCGCCGGGCGGGTGTGGGGATACTCACAAGTCCCCGGCTGAGCGCCGCTACGTTGGAGTTTACCCCGGTGGACGAGAGGGTCGCCTCCCTACGCCTGCGGGTTGTGGGGGGGAAAACTCTGACTGTTGTTTGTGCGTATGCACCAAACAAGAGTTCGGAGTATTCGGCCTTCTTGGAGACCTTGAATGGAGTCCTGTATGGGGCTCCAGTGGGGGACTCCATAGTTCTGCTGGGGGACTTCAACGCGCACGTGGGAAATGATGGAGACACATGGAGAGGCGTGATTGGGAGGAACGGCCTCCCTGATATAAACCAGAGTGGTTGTTTGTTGTTGGACTTCTGTGCTAGTCATGGATTGTCTATAACGAACACCATGTTCGAACATAGGGATGCTCATAAGTGTACTTGGTACCAGAGCACCCTAGGCCAAAGGTCAATGATCGATTTTATA
This sequence comes from Sander lucioperca, assembly GCF_008315115.2. Classification (NCBI taxonomy): domain Eukaryota; kingdom Metazoa; phylum Chordata; class Actinopteri; order Perciformes; family Percidae; genus Sander; species Sander lucioperca. The sequence continues at coordinate 4,885,758 of NC_050181.1, forward strand.
ATCGTTTCATCTGATCTGAGGCCGTATGTTTTGGACACTCGGGTGAAGAGAGGGGCAGAGCTGTCAACTGATCACCATCTGGTGGTGAGTTGGGTCAGAGGGTGGGGGAAGACTCTGGACAGACCTGGTAAACCCAAACGGGTAGTGCGGGTGAATTGGGAACGTCTGGAGGAGGCCCCTGTCCGACAGACTTTCAACTCACACCTCCGGCGGAGCTTTTCGTGCATCCCTGTGGAGGCTGGGGGCATTGAACCTGAGTGGACAATGTTCAAAGTTTCCATTGCTGAAGCTGCGGCGGGGAGCTGTGGTCTTAGGGTCTTAGGTGCCTCAAGGGGCGGTAACCCACGAACACCATGGTGGACACCGGTGGTCAGGGAAGCCGTCCGACTGAAGGAATCTTTCCGGGATATGTTATCCCAGAGGACTCTGGAGGCAGTTGCAAGGTACCGAAGGGCCCGAAGGGTTCCAGCCTCTGCCGTGAAAGAGGCAAAGCAGCGGGTGTGGGAAAAGTTCGGAGAAGACATGGAGAAGGACTTTCGGTCGGCACCAAGGTGCTTCTGGAAAACCGTTCGCCACCTCAGGAGGGGGAAGCGGGGAACCATCCAAGCTGTGTACAGTAAGGATGGGACGCTGTTGACCTCAACTGAGGAGGTAATAGGGCGGTGGAAGGAGCACTTTGAGGAACTCCTAAATCCGACTAATACGCCCTCTATGGTAGAGGCAGAGCTGGAGGGTGATGGGGGATTGTCGTCAATTTCCCTGGTGGAAGTTGCTGAGGTAGTTAAACAACTCCACAGTGGCAAAGCCCCAGGGATTGATGAGATCCGTCCAGAAATGCTTAAAGCTCTGGGTGTGGAGGGGTTGTCTTGGTTGACACGCCTCTTCAACATTACGTGGAAGTCGGGGACAGTGCCTAAGGAGTGGCAGACCGGGGTGGTGGTTCCCCTTTTCAAAAAGTGTGAAGCGGCTGGGATGAGGATCAGCACCTCTAAATCGGAGGCCATGGTTCTCAGCAGGAAACCGATGGAGTGCCTTCTCCAGGTAGGGAATGAGTCCTTACCCCAAGTGAAGGAGTTCAAGTACCTTGGGGTCTTGTTCGCGAGTGAGGGGACAATGGAGCGGGAGATTGGTCGGAGAATCGGCGCAGAGGGTGCGGTATTACATTCAATTTATCGCACCGTTGTGACGAAAAGAGAGCTGAGCCAGAAGGCAAAGCTCTCAATCTACCGGTCAGTTTTCGTTCCTACCCTCACCTATGGTCATGAAGGCTGGGTCATGACCGAAAGAACAAGATCCACGGTACAAGCGGCCGAAATGGGTTTCCTCAGGAGGGTGGCTGGCGTCTCCCTTAGAGATAGGGTCATCCGTGAGGAGCTCGGAGTAGAGCCGCTGCTCCTTCGCATCGAAAGGAGCCAGTTGAGGTGGTTCGGGCATCTGGTAAGGATGCCCCCTGGGCGCCTCCCTAGGGAGGTGTTCCAGGCACGTCCAGCTGGGAGGAGGCCTCGGGGAAGACCCAGGAATAGGTGGAGGGATTATATCTCCAACCTGGCCTGGGAACGCCTCGGGATCCCCCAGTCGGAGCTGGTTAATGTGGCTCGGGAAAGGGAAGTTTGGGGTCCCCTGCTGGAGCTGCTACCCCCGCGACCCGATACCGGATAAGCGGACGAAGATGGATGGATGGATGATCCCGTTGATGAAGAAGTTGTATTACTTCGCAGGAAGTTAAACATACGTCGGGAGATAATATTGAGGCCCCGACGCATTTTCATTTCCAGATACTAGCCTACCTATATGAACTGTATCGTTTTTCTTCCCAGTCTATCAGGTATGTAGCCTACATAACTGTATCCGTCCTCATATCAATAACGTCACCCATCGTGGACATGCCCTTACATCCCAGCAGATTCTTTGTCACATGACGTTTCTTTTGCAAATGGCAGTTTTCTTTAAAACACTAGTGATGCGGAGCATATTAGTAAAGCCACTGTATAGTAAAGCGTCTTTTATGATGTTTTTGACATACTATACTATGATTTTTTTATTTTTTATTTCTATGACATACTATACTGACTTTTTTAAATAAAAAAAATGTAGTCACTATACTAACATTTTTGACATTTTTACGACATGGTATACTATGACATTTTTGACATACTATGACTTTCAATGACATTTTTATGGCATACTATACTGACTTGACATTTTTACGACATGACTTATGATGTTTTTATGACGTACTATACTATTGACTTTTTTGACATTTTTATGGCATACTGTACAATACTATGATTTTTTTTTTGACAAACTATACTATGATTTTTATTTACATTTTTATGACCTACTATACTATGACTTTTTTCGACAAAGTGGCACTAATAACTTTATGAACCCATGCTAAAGTTGACTAGGACACCAATTTTCTTTGTGAATGAATAATGTATTGTAAATGAATAAATGTTCTTCCTTAAAATACAGGGGGCATAAGTAAGTACACCCCTATTTTAAATTCCCATAGAGGCAGGCAGATTTTTATTTTTAAAGGCCAGTTATTTCATATTCCTTTTGACATACTATACTATGACTTTTTTCGACATACTATATGTGACTTTTTTCGACATATATGTGACTTTTTTCCTCCACTTTTTCGACATACTGACTTTTTTCCACTTTTTTCAACATACATACATCTTTTTTCGACATACTATACTATGACTTTTTTTTCACTTTTTTTCGACATACTATGACTTTTTTCCTCCACTTTTTTCGACATACTATACTATGTCTTTTTTTTTGACATACTATGCTATGACTTTTTCCACTTTTTTCGACATAGTATACTATGACTTTTTTTCCACTTTTTTCAACATACATACATCTTTTTCTGACATACTATGCTTTTACTTTTTTCGACATACTATAACTTTTTTTCGACATACTATACTATGACTTTTTTTCCTCCACTTTTTTTCGACATACTATACTATGACTTTTTCCACTTTTTTCGACATACTATACTATGACCTTTTTCCACTTTTTTCAACATACTATACTAAGACTCTTCATCTTTTTCTGACATACTATGCTTTTACTTTTTTCAACATACTATACTATGACTTTTTCCCACTTTCGTCGACATACTATACTATGACCTTTTTCCACTTTTTTCAACATACTATACTATGACTTTTTTCGACATACTATACTATGACTTTTTTCCACTTTTTTCGACATACTATACTGACTTTTTTTCAACATACTATACTATGACCTTTTTTCACTTTTTTTCGACATACTATACTATGACTTTTTTCGACATACTATACTATGACTTTTTTCCACTTTTTGCGACATACTATACTATGACTTTTTTCGACATACTAATGACCTTTTTCCACTTTTTTCAACATACTATATTAAGACTCTTTTCATCTTTTTCTGACATACTATGCTTTTACTTTTTTCAACATACTATACTATGACTTTTTCCCACTTTCATCGACATACTATACTATGACCTTTTTCCACTTTTTTCAACATACTATACTATGACTTTTTTCCACTTTTTTCAACATACTATACTATGACCTTTTTCCACTTTTTTCAACATACTATACTATTACTTTTTTCATCTTTTTCTGACATACTATGCCTTTACTTTTTTCAACATACTATACTATGACTTTTTCCCACTTTCGTCGACATACTATGACTTTTTTTGACATACTATACTATGACTTTTTTCAACATACTATACTATGACTCTTTTCATCATTTTCTGACATACTATGCTTTTACTTTTTTCAACATACTATAACTTTTTTCCACTTTTTTCGACATACTATGACTTTTTTCGACATACTATACTATGACTTTTTTCCACTTTTTTCGACATACTATACTGACTTTTTTTCAACATACTATACTATGACCTTTTTCCACTTTTTTTCGACATACTATACTATGACTTTTTTCGACATACTATACTATGACTTTTTTCCACTTTTTGCGACATACTATACTATGACTTTTTTCGACATACTAATGACCTTTTTCCACTTTTTTCAACATACTATATTAAGACTCTTTTCATCTTTTTCTGACATACTATGCTTTTACTTTTTTCAACATACTATACTATGACTTTTTCCCACTTTCATCGACATACTATACTATGACCTTTTTCCACTTTTTTCAACATACTATACTATGACTTTTTTCCACTTTTTTCAACATACTATACTATGACCTTTTTCCACTTTTTTCAACATACTATACTATTACTTTTTTCATCTTTTTCTGACATACTATGCCTTTACTTTTTTCAACATACTATACTATGACTTCTTCCCACTTTCGTCGACATACTATGACTTTTTTTGACATACTATACTATGACTTTTTTCAACATACTATACTATGACTCTTTTCATCATTTTCTGACATACTATGCTTTTACTTTTTTCAACATACTATACTATGACTTTTTTCCACTTTTTTCGACATACTATGACTTTTTTCGACATACTATACTATGACTTTTTTCGACATACTATGACTTTTTCCACTTTTTTCAACATACTATACTGACTTTTTTCATCTTTTTCTGACATACTAATGCCTTTACTTTTTTCAACATACTATACTATGACTTTTTCCCACTTTCGTCGACATACTATAACTTTTTTCGACATACTATACTATGACTTTTTTCGACATACTATACTATGACTTTTTCCACTTTTTTCAACATACCATACTATGACTTTTTCCACTTTTTTTGACATACTATACTGACTTTTTCCTCCACTTTTTTCGACATACTATGACTTTTTTCAACATACTATACTATGACTCTTTTCATCTTTTTCTGACATACTATGCTTTTACTTTTTTCAACATACTATACTATGACTTTTTTCGACATACTATACTATGACTTTTTTCGACATACTATACTATGACTTTTTCCACTTTTTTCAACATACTATACTGACTTTTTTCATCTTTTTCTGACATACTAATGCCTTTACTTTTTTCAACATACTATACTATGACTTTTTCCCACTTTCGTCGACATACTATAACTTTTTTCGACATACTATACTATGACTTTTTTCGACATACTATACTATGACTTTTTCCACTTTTTTCAACATACTATACTGACTTTTTTCATCTTTTTCTGACATACTAATGCCTTTACTTTTTTCAACATACTATACTATGACTTTTTCCCACTTTCGTCGACATACTATAACTTTTTTCGACATACTATACTATGACTTTTTTCGACATACTATACTATGACTTTTTTCGACATACTATACTATGACTTTTTTCGACATACTATACTATGACTTTTTCCACTTTTTTCAACATACCATACTATGACTTTTTTTTCACTTTTTTTGACATACTATACTGACTTTTTTGCCACTTTGACATACTATACTATGACTTTTTCCGACATACTATACTATGACCTTTTTCCACTTTTTTCAACATACTATATTAAGACTCTTTTCATCTTTTTCTGACATACTATGCTTTTACTTTTTTCAACATACTATACTATGACTTTTTTCCACTTTTTTCGACATACTATGCTGACTTTTTTCCACTTTTTTTCAACATACTATACTGACCTTTTTCCACTTTTTTCAACATACTATACTATTACTTTTTTCATCTTTTTCTGACATACTATGCCTTTACTTTTTTCAACATACTATACTATGACTTTTTCGACATACTATACTATGACTTTTTTCAACATACTATACTATGACTCTTTTCATCTTTTTCTGACATACTATGCTTTTACTTTTTTCAACATACTATACTATGACTTTTTTCCACTTTTTTCGACATACTATACTATGACTTTTTCCACTTTTTTCAACATACTATACTGACTTTTTTCATCTTTTTCTGACATACTATGCCTTTACTTTTTTTTAACATACTATACTATGACTTTTTCCCACTTTCGTCGACATACTATAACTTTTTTCGACATACTATGACTTTTTTCGACATACTATACTATGACTTTTTTCGACATACTATACTATGACTTTTTCCACTTTTTTCAACATACCATACTATGACTTTTTCCACTTTTTTTGACATACTATACTGACTTTTTCCTCCACTTTTTTCAACATACTATATTAACTCTTTTCATCTTTTTCTGACATACTATGCTTTTACTTTTTTCAACATACTATACTATGACTTTTTCCCACTTTTGTCGACATACTATACTATGACCTTTTTCCACTTTTTTCAACATACTATACTATGACTTTTTTCCACTTTTTTCAACATACTATACTATGACTTTTTTCCACTTTTTTCGACATACTATACTGACTTTTTTCCACTTTTTTTCAACATACTATACTATGACCTTTTTCCACTTTTTTCAACATACTATACTATTACTTTTTTCATCTTTTTCTGACATACTATGCCTTTACTTTTTTCAACATACTATACTATGACTTTTTCCCACTTTCGTCGACATACTATGACTTTTTTCGACATACTATACTATGACTTTTTCCACTTTTTTCAACATACTATACTATGACTCTTTTCATCTTTTTCTGACATACTATGCTTTTACTTTTTTCAACATACTATGACTTTTTTCCACTTTTTTCGACATACTATACTGACTTTTTTCCACTTTTTTTCAACATACTATACTATGACCTTTTTCCACTTTTTTCAACATACTATACTGACTTTTTTCAACATACTATACTATGACTTTTTTCGACATACTATACTATGACTTTTTCCACTTTTTTCAACATACTATACTGACTTTTTTCATCTTTTTCTGACATACTATGCCTTTACTTTTTTCAACATACTATACTATGATTTTCCCACTTTCGTCGACATACTATAACTTTTTTCGACATACTATGACTTTTTCGACGTACTATACTATGACTTTTTTCGACATACTATACTATGACTTTTTCCACTTTTTTCAACATACCATACTATGACTTTTTTTCACTTTTTTTGACATACTATACTGACTTTTTTCCACTTTTTTTCAACATACTATACTATGACCTTTTTCCACTTTTTTCAACATACTATACTATTACTTTTTTCATCTTTTTCTGACATACTATGCCTTTACTTTTTTCAACATACTATACTATGACTTTCCCACTTTCGTCGACATACTATGACTTTTTTCGACATACTATACTATGACTTTTTCCACTTTTTTCAACATACTATACTATGACTCTTTTCATCTTTTTCTGACATACTATGCTTTTACTTTTTTCAACATACTATGACTTTTTTCCACTTTTTTCGACATACTATACTGACTTTTTTCCACTTTTTTTCAACATACTATACTATGACCTTTTTCCACTTTTTTCAACATACTATACTGACTTTTTTCAACATACTATACTATGACTTTTTCCACTTTTTTCAACATACCATACTATGACTTTTTTTCACTTTTTTTGACATACTATACTGACTTTTTTGCCACTTTGACATACTATACTATGACTTTTTTCGACATACTATACTATGACTTTTTCCACTTTTTTCAACATACTATACTGACTTTTTTCATCTTTTTCTGACATACTCTGCCTTTACTTTTTGCAACATACTATACTATGACTTTTTCCCACTTTCATCGACATACTATAACTTTTTTCGACATACTATGACTTTTTTCGACATACTATACTATGACTTTTTCCACTTTTTTCAACATACCATACTATGACTTTTTCCACTTTTTTTGACATACTATACTGACTTTTTCCTCCACTTTTTTCGACATACTATGCTTTTACTTTTTTCGACATATACTGACTTTTTTTCCACTTTGACATACTATACTATGACTTTTTCCGACATACTATATTACTTTTTTCAACATACTTTGACTTTTTTCGACATACTATACTATGACTTTTTTCGACATACTATACTATGAATTTTCCACTTTTTGACATACTACACTATGAATTTTCCACTTTTTTGGACATACTATACAATGACTTTATGACATATTATACTGTTTAAGAGGTAAGAATACAAAAACATATCTATCTTAAAAATGTACACAATAGATCAACATTCAAGAGTATCAAACCTTTAATCTTATACATGTATCCAGTTACAAAAAGACATTTCTTGGAGTTTAACACAGGTTCTTCAGTCTGAAAAAAAGTTTTCTATTCCAGAAATGGAGTATGCTGTGATGTGTTTGTCCTTCAACAATCTGAAAGTTATTTGGTGTAGGAGCAAACGGGTTCTAGTCCCCCATCCAGAGGGTGACGATTGCAGTGACCTTCATTAATATTAAAATCGAGATCCCACTGGAATACTAAAGGGTTGCTGATACTGTGCCACACCTGATGACCTTAATCCTATTTAAAGGTATTCTGAAATTGTTTGACTCGCAAAAATTAGAAACAACCTTGAGGAGCAAATAGCACAAATCTACTTTTCTGTCATTTCAAAGATTTCTTACTGGAAGACTTTTCAAGGAGCTTCACAATCTGGACAGGTAAGACATGGATGACTATTCAGGGCTTCGTAACCTGAATCTATTTTTGTTAAAATTACAGACATGTCCAGTTATTAATGTTAGACCACAGTTTTAGAAAGTGGAGGGAATATTTACCCCAAAAACCTCAGTCTTCTATATTTGTTTTTACAACAAACTTAAAAGCACGATCTTGAATAGTTTAGATATTTTTATGAATGGTCTTGACAGATAAACCAACATGTTACAAAAACAAGGGCCTATATATGCTTAGGAAAAAAGTGATAAAATGGGCAGATTGTAATGCAGTAATTCTGTTTTTTTAAATTGAACAAAACAACTTGCTATTTCTGGTTTGAAACTGGCAGTAAATCCAAAGTTGCAGTTTGATATGATGTCCGCAGGTGCAATCCAAGCTACATTTCCTGTCAGCACAAAGTTGTAGGCCTACAGTATTTTCATACAGTAAATTCTTGCACGGACTGCCAAGATAGTTAACTATGAACATGAATGATAGTATCTGCATTTTAATTGTAGAGTTAAGCTACAACTCTTCCCCCATAAAGAACCCAAACATATTTTATAAAAACAACTCTTCCCACAAAAAGGACCCAAACATATTTTATAAAAACAAACAGTTACAGCTATGAATGGACTGGGCAACAATTAAATATTTTCATTTACAGTATAGGTATTGTAATCATATTGCGATGATCATATGTAGTAATTTTTGCAAAACTGATTCCAAACAAATTGAATTACTACACACATGAGGCATTTTGTGCATGTAAGCACAACAATGGAACACCATTCAATGCATTAATTTGATTGTGATTTTCATACATTTACAACAAACCAAATGTTATTGAGACAAAATGTATATGCTAAATTTCCAGGTGCAGTTTCCTAATCTGAGTATGATTATAATTTCAAAATAGTCCCAATGGAAATGGAGTTCTCTGACCGGCAGTGAGCAAATAAAAATGTCTCTTTAGAATGCATGGAATTGACTATTGTAACATGATGTATATCCTCCTGGTTTTACCTCTTATGAGTTTCTACTAATGTCAGCAATTGATTTTTAACATGTAAAGAAACTGCTGTAATATAAGTAGTGTCGTTCCCTTTTACTGCAAACAGAGACTATCCACAAGTACATCTTCTCGAGACAGGGAGCCTAATGTCAAAAGTTTCCACACATCAAATTGTGTCTTTCTGCAGTTGAAAATGACTTGATAGGTGTAGGTACTTACTGTAAATACACTGTATAAAAAATACTCTTAGGTCTGTATGGATATATAGACATCTTTCTATACTTGTGGAAACACAGACAGGTTGGTCTTTGGTTCCACTCTAAAGTGCTAAGGTTTCTGTGGTGCAGCAGTGTCGAGTCTTTGGGAGCTGGGTGGGAGTTCAGAGGATCAGGGACACCAGTTTTCATCCTCTTTCTCATCAGAGAAGTAGAAAGTTTACTTTGCTGTCTGTTCTTTTAATCCACACTTTTGTCTTTTTGTAAAAACAAAGAAGAAGCCCAAACTGCTCTCTAGCTTTGCCATCTGAGAAGCAGAGATGTGATGAATGCGATGAGAGCCACTGTGACGTGTTGCTGGCTGCCTCTGTGCCATCCTGTGCAGTCGTTTTGGTGCAGTAGAGGCCTGTCGATGTCGTCTGTTCTGCTGTACTCGGAAGGCTGGCTGCTTGCCGAGCACTGCACCAGGGGCATCTGGTAGGAGGTGGCCCGCTTCTCCGGCCGGTCTGGGCTGGAGCCGTCGCTGGGACGCTGGCCGTTGTAGAGCAGGTAGCGGCCGTGGGCGTCCTGCTCCATGCGGAAAAGCTCGTACTCTGTGTGGGGGAGACGGATGCCCAATGCGACGCAGCCGTTGGTTAAGGTGACGTCCTGCTCCACCCCGACTTGCCAGGACCCCTGCACTCCACACTCGTTACCATTGAAGACGTTGAGTAGGGAGGTGGTGGCAAAGTCCATGGGAGTTACTCTCATGTGGTTCACTAGAGGAGGACGACACAAGAAGACCTGTTACATCCTGAACATCCTGTTTTGGATGACCTACAGAGTAGTGATGTAGGTCACAGGTGCAACAGACTCTAAACTTTCAACTGGATGAGTCAGTGAAACAAAAAACAGTTTTGCTGCTTGTTACATCTTGGGTCCTAGTTTTGTAATTTTGGTATCGTTTCTATTAGTTATAACTCACCAAGATAACTGCAGAGATCATCTGTCATCTATATAATTGTAAGTTTGACTAATTTATATACTGTGTTAAATATATTATACTATATTTATAAGTCTTTACAGGTCTCCCTAAAAAAAATCAATCAGACAGCTGCAGCTGATTCAGAACGCTGCTGCTCAAGTCCTCACTAACACGCAGAAAGTGGATCACATCACTACAGTTCTGAAGTCTTTACACTGGCTTCCAGTGCCTCAAAGAAGTGATTTCAAAAATACTTTTGCTGGTTTGTAAATCACTAAACGGTTTAGGGCCAAAATACATTTCTGATCTGCTGCTACATTATGAATCACCCAGACCTCTCAGGTCGTCTGGGACAGGTCTGCTTTATGTCCCCAGAGTCAAAACTAAACAGGGAGAAGCAGCGTTGTTTAAGTTGTTTTTAAACAGCAACAAGCTAAAAAAGGTGTGAACACAGTCTTAAGTCTGTCACACTGACGGTAGAGGGTACAAGTATTTGCATCTATTGAATGAAGGTAAAAGGCAGAAAAATGAGGAAGATTTGGTTTTCTAGTCACTTGAAATATAGTCTCTCCTGAGATTTGTTAGTATTTAACTTTTAAAAGAAAACCATTAGCTTTAAGACAAGAAAATATCAACCAGTTACCTTTGAAGACAAAGTCTGTCCCACCCATGACGCGGGTGGAGTGTAGCCCTCTGCTGTAGCGTCCGCGGGCGTAGATGGTGAAGGTGGGGTGTTTACAGACAGGGTCAGAGTAGTGGTAGTAGTTGCCCTCCCAGGTGTGGTTGTTGTCGTGGAAGGTGAAGTGACGGGTGAGGAAGAGGACCTCAGGACGAACTTCGCAGCGCTGGCTCACCCACTGACCGTACAGGCCAACAGTCAGGTCGGCCCGCGGCGGCAGGATGGGAGGGTGGAACTCATCTGAGCGGTAGATGATACGACAGGCGATGCAGCCGTGGTCATGGTTCTGGAAAAAAAAGGGAAGGGAAAAGTGAGCCTAGTATAGTCATATAAAATGTATACAAATACAACTAAAAATATAGAGTAAAACCTAGAATAATAATAGGATGAAAAAAAAAATTAAAACACAAACAGAAGTTAGTTGAAACAAATATTAAATTAAAAATAAACTACTTTATTTCATTAGCAAATGTATTACTTTGTTAGAAAAGTGTTACATTTACCAGGTTCTGTTAAATTTTAACTAAAAATAGTAAGATGTCATGAAATTACTGCAAGCAGTATATTAAAGACAAGGTACAAATTGAAATTTTCAAACTTTTGCACCTCCAAGGGGTGGTATCAAAGATGCTATCGTTACACATTTGAGGCTTTAAAGGCATAATATGTTTTATTGCTCAACAGCCAGCCAACTAGAGAGAGAGAGAGAGAGAGAGAGAGAGAGAGAGAGAGAGAGAGAGAGAGAGAGAGAGAGAGAGAGAGAGAGAGAGAGAGGCGGTGGCCGAGCAAGCTAGAGAGTGAATGAAGAGAGAGAGCCGATCAAAGCACTAAATCAGAGGAATTAAACTATATTTTCTTAAGCACAAATAAACACACAGAGCTCAGTGGTTTGATTAGGATATGTATACCTTGTTCAGCTTTGTTGTCCTTGTTTTTAGCATTTTTGTCTTTTTCTGTGTATGTATTTTAAGAGCAACAAAAAGACAGAGTCAAATTCCCTGTAAAGCGGATTCTGGCTGGATCATAAGTGAATGCAGAGCTTCATTCTGCCTGTTTCTGTGTGTCTGTCATTTGTATCTCGTGCGTCGTATCAGATTTTTTGTACTGCAATTTCGGCCGACAAATACACTTATTAATATATATGCAATGAGCTCATATCAGCTAAATATAATTGGTTTGGGCTCCAACCGACACAGTAGTGTAAAAGTAAGTTTTTACAGGTCTAAAAAATGTAGCACTGAACCTTTCATACGATAAAATAATTCTGCTGTTGAGGCTATTTACAAACTCTAAACTGAACATCACTGTATGAAAATTCAGTCATAATCCGGCAGCGCTGAACGCTTTTTTAATCCATCATTAGAATATTGTATCATGAAATCCACAATAAAAGGAAACCTCTGGCGTCTGTTCAGAGGTGCAGGAGGAAAAACTATTTCCTTCAGGCCGTCTCTCGAGTGTTGGAAGCCAGACAAGGTTCCAGCATTTTCTCATGGTGATCACATCATTAAACTGTAAAAGACAGATGTCTGGTCGAACTTAAGGCATGACAACAGGAAGTCACACAGTGAACAGGGAGATAACTGAACTTTCATGCTATTTACAAACAGTTGTTTGTCCTTTCTTCACCCTCATATATTGACAAAAAAAAAAAAAAAAATGACCGTTGATCATGTTAAATTTATATCCTGTCTGGTTTCGTGGATCATAGTATCCACAGACAGGACAGCTGTGGGTCTCTGGCTGCAAAACAGACTTGAGGGGCTGACGGATTCAAAGCTGGAAGCTTTCATCATACCGTATTCCACAAAATCTTATCCAAAGACTAAACTCCAGGGAGGCGGTGGAGTTTTTGTTATTTGAGGGTGGTCAAAATTTTAATACCTAACCTCCCCAACCCGATTACTCTTTTTCCCAGACAACATTGTGTCTACATGAGATTTATGGGAAGGCAACAAAAGGAACAGGTACAGCTGAAAGAAGGAGAAAAAACAGTATCACTACATCCTACAGATGAGATAATCCCAGTGCAGCTCCATAACCACCTCAGAGTAAGAGGTTAATGTAACGACTGGAGGGGAGGCCTCCTGTATGTAATGTATTTTTACTGCACTTTTGCATCTGTGTTTGTGTGTATGAGTAAGAAATGTATATGTAGCAGGGGGAAAAGAAATAAATACAGTATATGTATGTATTTTTTAACATATACGTATCTATGTTTATATATGTGGGTACAAGAAAAAGAGCAGACGGTGGGACAGTTTCTGATGCAGGTGTGGAAAACATGTTCCAGATCTGCAGGAACTTTGAGCCCATAAAACACAGCCTGTCTGAGCAGGAAAAAGGCCCGACTATGACCCACATCTTCCTCATATGGGTACTCATCTCCCACCTTTTTCATGGTGCCACTGCTCATCTAAGGCAATGAATAGTAAAGTGTGTGTGTGTGTGTGTGTGTGTGTGTGTGTGGGGGGGGGATGTTTAAAAAAAAGGAAATGTATATTACATTGTATATGTATTACAAAAAGTACTACATAAACCTTTGTGTTGAAACCCTTTTCAAATCATTGTTAGTTTCCTGTACAGCTACCTAATACTTTCTGATAATGTTGTATTGGCATCTTTACTAAAAAGAGCACTGTGCTTCACTATCCTCTCTTTGACTGATGTTCAATTGCGGTGTCTTTTATGAGAATATAAACTGTAAATGCAAACAGATTAAATGATTTCAAATCATTAAACATGTTTAATTAAACATGCCCTGTGGAAATTATACCCTTGAGTGCTGCAGTTCATTTGTTATATATGTTTGTAATCAAGCAGTAATCACCACAGCTGACTCAGTGTTAAAGCCTTAGGCAAGCTTTACACAACTCAGTATTTGTACAATTATTCCCAGGTTGCTCATAAAAAGTTTTACTGTTGTTGTGACACTGTACTTATCTCAAACATTCAAAAGAACACTTCAAATACAAATTACGGTTTTTACTGGATGGTTCTTCAACTGAGACATGTTTCACAGACCTGGACTCGAACCATGTGAAACTAAACTAAGGCTAAAAGGAAAGACTACTGACTTCACACAAGAAATATAGATTTAACCAATTTTCTCTACTAAATATCATGTATATATTTAGAGAGCTAGATGAGACGTTTGATACCATTCCCATGTCTGTACAATAAAAATTAGGCTACAGCCAGCAGATAAAATACATTTGTAGGTGTCTTTGCCATAGCACACAATGTCCAACCTGTTCAAGCTTTTATTGCAATGAATTGCTGGCTCTTCATGCTGGAAGCAAAGCTTTTATATCCTTACTGGAATTGAAGAAAAAATAGGAAATGAGGAAGGATATACAGTAACTGCCCTTGCTTCATATAAATTACATTTATTCATTTCATTTTTCACTACTACATTTGGCAGCCACGTTTGTCTGACAAACGTACAAATGAGGTACAATACAAGCCACAGTAGATCAAGGCGAATTAAAACCGAATTGCACTTTGTTTGGCAGCCATCTTTCATTTGGGCATTTTGGGGATTACCGACATAGTTCAGGGAAAGATGATGCCCAGAAGCAAACATTTTACAAGGAACAGAAACTACGCCAGGTTTTAAAACACATCTTGGTTATATCATCAACACTACACCCAGTGGTAGAACGTAACTTCATTTACTCAAGTACTGTACTTAAGTACAAATTTAAGGTACTCGTACTTTACTTGAATATTTCTATTTTATGCAACTTTATACTAAATATTGTATTTTTTACTCCACTACATTTGTCTGACAGCTTTAGTTACTTCTACAGATTACAATTTTTCATCCCCGTCCTGTACAGTGAAAACCATGTATCTCCTGAAGTAAAGTAATAAAGTATTTTGATGTTGTGATAATAATGAATGTTTGTGATAAAGAAGAAAGAAGTGTTCCTTTATGGGCTGAGAAATATCTCCTACTTTTTAAGCTAAATACACTTTTTAAAAGGCCTCTTGGATCAGCTGGAAAATGCATCGTCACAAAGCTGACACCGGGGCTGTTTTTCTGACGCCGAGGAAAGTTGACTTTTTAGAGATACGTGGTTCTCACAGGACAGCGACGCTACAAACTATAGAACTATACAAAATATGATCTTATAGAATATGATGCATTGCTGTAGATTAAACTACCCAACAGTATAAATATAAGGGAGTTTAAATTATACAACCTTAAACATCTACCGCAGTAAAATGCAACATACACATTAATGCAGCAGTAATATTAATCCAGAAACATCATATAGTAAACACTGACAGGGAACATTTCACTGCACAAATACATTTCATACTTGAAGTACATTTTACTGATAATTCATGCTTTTACTTAAGTAAGGTTTCGAATGCAGGACTTTTACTTGTAGTGGAGTATTGTCACAATGTAGTATTCGTACTTTTACTTAAGTAACTTTCACCACCGACTACACCCATGTGTTTCTATGTTGGGATCCTTAGAGCCAGACCAGCATCTCTCCTGTAAGATGACTTCCCAGGAATTCATAATAAGAGTCTTATCTGGCTTCATTGCACAAGTTTTAAATGTACTTCAAAGGCCTACAGGCTCACAAAGAAGTAGCAAAAGACAACAAATCATAAACCAAACTCATAACAAATGAGTCTCTGCATGAGGGATACGTATAAAACACGATAACAACCGAAGCACTTTACCAATAACAACAATCTGAAAACACAGAACCCTTCCTAACAAGCATCATTATCAATTGGTAGTTACTCTGCTTCGGTGACGCAGCAGTGAACCAGGTGACAGAAAATGGAGAAAAACTGATTAAAAACAAAAAACAAATGTCTGCTGCCTTGCTCTTGCATCACTCCTGAGATCCACATGCTGGCACCAGCAAATGTTCTGGACTGGGACCAGCTCTGGGCCACACCGCTTAAGATTAATGGATTGGATAGTCACCATGGCAATAAAAGTCCCCGAAAAGAAACCATTACAACCTCAAGAGATGGTCGGATTTAGTGCTTTTTGCGTAGGAAGGAGTGAGGCATTTCACCAAAAAAAGTATAGAATTTAACACCTAATTTACTGTATGTGCACAGTTGGGGAGCAATGGGGCTCAGAATTCAAGCTATAAAATGAGTTATGATGTTCAAAAAATGCTTATAATCCAGGATTGTATTATAGAAGCATATTACCAAACTTAAATGGCTCACCCATATTACAAAATAATATTTTCTCACTTACCTCTACAAGGATCTAGCCGAGCAGATCATTTTGGACCTATGTGCTGAGGTTGTGATAAAACTGCTTTGGGAAATGTCTGCCTCCACCCATATACAATGGAGCTGAATGAACTTTCATTTTAGTTGCTTATATATGCTAATTTAAAGCTCATGTTAGCAAACCGTTGCCTATTTACACTTTCAGCAGACATGAAACAATATAAGTATTCATGTGGAGTCTTGTTTGTGGCCACTTTATGAATTTAAAAGGGGAACTCCACCGATTGTACAAATCAAAGTCCGTTTACAGGTCTCAGGGAGTTCTACTGGATATGTGGAAAAACATTGTATAAAGCCTTTTCACCAATACACACACTCTTATTAGCTGTTTTTCTCTCCACCAACTCCTGAGGAAAATATCTGGCTCTTTAGCTGCTAAATGCTCCATTATGTTCACCAGCTAGTCTCTGACTTTGTCTGTCTGCCGTTTGCGGCAAGGCAGGAGGTTGATCCAAACTTTATGATGAAGTTGATGAGAGCGCTGAGAGTGAATTAAAACAGTAAAGTTGCTGGCTGTAAAAACCATATCAATAAGCTGAAAAGACAAATGCTCAGTAGAGCCGAGGGACTCTACAGAGTTCAGCAATAATTCTGAGTTTGTCACTACGAGAACACCGATCACATTAAACATAGTTATTCGACCGCTAAAATAATGATTAGTGCAACTTTCAACAGCATGATGTCATTAGAAACAATGTCCCGGTTACTCCAAAGAACTTCCTGCAGAGAACAATTGTCTCTATGAAATCTTAACTGTGTTCTGTAGATTATGTACAGTAACCACAGACACTGTTTCTGGAAAGAGATATTGCTGTTGAATTATGTAAATGTAATGTTTCAGTGCTGTAAGCACCACAATCAGAACTCCATTCACTTCCATTATATTTGGGTGGCAGCAGAAAAAGTGATCTCTCAAAATCTTGGCAAGTAAAATCCAAATCATCTGCATGGCTAGATACTGCTACAGGTAAGTGAGTAAATATGTTTATCTGCAATTTTGGTGAGCTGCCCCTTTGAGGCAATGCTGTAATTATGTTTGACTCTTTGGAAGTGCATTTGAAAGTGAATCCCAGCTTGCCTAATACCCCGCCTTCCTTCTTATTCACAAAAAAAATGAGTAGAAAAGAGCACATGTAACACTTTGATATGAGCCTCAGGCATGCATGAAATCAGACCGGGTATGTGCTCGCTGGAATAATTCATATGACCGCATGATTCCAAATTCTAGGAATACCACATGTTGATCGCTCCCAGAGATAGGCCAGGGTTTCACATCGCGCCTCAGCAGGCTGGAGGGGCTTAAGGAGAGCAGCTATGGTCATTACAGCACCACAAAGGAGCTCGTCTGATCACAGATCCTCACTCCACACACACACACACACACACACACACTTCTGATCAGCAACACCAAGCCCCATCATCCCCTTACAAATGGATGTTTGTTTAGACAGCCAACCCGAACAGGATTTTTTTGTAATCTCTGTAGAGGGTGACAGTGAAAACATAACTCTAGGGTTTCACCCAGTGGGGAAACTGCTGTTCAGCAGTGTAAATAGAGAAATTACATCCGATAGGCACAGCAGAGGAAAGAAAGGGCTCTTTCTTGAGGCTAGATTCTGGAGATGAAGTCAGTATGAACATAGGTTCTGGTTTCTACCAGTGCAAATGTTTAGTGTGAAAGGGCAAGATTGTTGACATGCACACTGATCCTAAATCAGATTTGTCTTAGAGGGTGGTTTGTTGATGCAGACAAAAGAGTTTAATGCCGCATAACAACTCAGATTGTATGTCAAGTTGTCAATCACAAAAAAAATTACAACTTGACTTTCCAGCTTCAACATATTTTTTTATCAGTCCACCACTCTGATACCTTATAAACAAAAAGTAAAGACCTAATTTCATATTGTATTTTACCCAGGTTTCTTTACAGCATTGCATAGGCTACGCTTAAGATAAACCCTCGTAAAAGAACACTGTTCTTAAGGTCAGTTCGTGCTCTTTCTGGTGTGTGTGGTCTTTGCGGTGTGGAGGGTCGACACAGTGGGAGTTGAGTTCGGCAGAGTTTCTCCACCGAGCTGCATGCTCAGGACAGAAAACAAAACTCTACCTCCGTCTTGGTCATGCATAACAACAAAGACAAAATGCAGTGGATAGGAAAAGTCCTCATCCTGGTTGCTGTACTAGTGGTTACTAGTAAGTCTGCAGTTGCAGAATTCAGTTTTTTCTTGTTTTCTACTTTGTCACCTCAAGACTCCTTACAATTATGTTGTGATCCCTTGACAGGGGACTAGTAATCTACAGAATTTTAGCAAATCTAGACAAACCAATATTTTTGTTCTACGAAGACTCCGCAGCCACATTTCCACCTCATCCCTCTAAACTCTAATTGGGAGATGATCATTAGGGACCTACAGTACCTTGGCGTTTTGCAGGGCGGTTTGGTAGCTGGACGGCTTGTAGTACAGCCTCTGGGATGGCTCCGTGTGGATGTCTCCTAGAAACAGCTCCTCCACCAGGTGATCCAGGTTGTGATGCAGGTACTGCTTCTCCACCCTCAGCAGCTGCAGCTCATGCATGGCAAAGTTAAGCTCCCTGGAGCAGTCGTAGCCGCCCTCCTCGCTCCACAGCGAGTAGATCACACTGGGCTCCCAGGGGCCCTTAACGGCCCCTCTGCAGCTGCGGTTGAGCCTCTGGCTGAGCTCTTTGGCCACAGTGGCTGTGTGACAAACCATCTGGACCCGGTGGAGGTGGTACTCTGCCTCTGTACCACCGCGGATGATCCAGGAGGCCTGGCGTAAGCGCAGACGACCCCGGATCACCAGAGTATAGGTGGGTTTGGTGCAGTGGTTGTCCTCGTAGTAGAACTGGTGAGCTTCAAAGCTGTTGTTGGAGTAGAAACTGTATGAGCGCGTCAGGAACTCCGGGCCTGGTCTCACCTCACAGCTGTAACACAAAACAGAGGTTTCAGATAAACACCATGCAAATCCGCGTGCAGAAAAGGTTTAAGTAAATACCAAGTAGTTTTAAGTTGGTCCAGAGCCGAGTGTTTTAGTGTGCAGCAAGCCCTTTCTTTGTTTGTTTTTGTGTTGCCTGCCTTTGCACAATATATTTCAGTAAGCTGCTGTTCTAACTTCATCACAAGTGAATGTTCTTCCACAACATGTATTTGTACTACTCTCATATGTAAGATACTGTTTAAATTGAAAATAAGGTATACTACTAGTTTTTATTTGGCATGAAATTATGAATTGAATTATGGTGCAGAGAACATGTATTGTTTGAGGGACATTGCCATAGACCAAAGTATACCGTTATCTTGTTTACCATGTTTTTGTTTCTACCTTCTAAGCAGCCATGGATTATAGTTCATTCCATTATATTAACATTAGCTAAATCAATTTGCAGAGACTTGAAATATTAAGGTCACTGCAATCCATTACTGTTAACTTTTAATCCACTTTTTTGGGGGCTCAAAGTTTGTGTGGTAATGCAGATGCCAGCAGGGAATTAACAAACATTTAGTCCTTGTTGTGTTGTTAAGTTGTGTAGCCCTGAGGCCTTTGTGGCTGAGTTATCTTAGCATAATAAGCACATGTGGGTATAACGTTAGCATGCTACCATTAACCTACTAACATAAGTAATATCTGGTCATTTCAGTATGCATACAGTCATCATTCAGATTCTTCATTAAAATCAACACCAAAGTGATTAACACATTCTATTCAAATTCATGTATTGGTTATGTTACTTCAATTGACAAAATGTTTGTTGCATCAGGGTCCCATCCATATTACCGTACCTGATGGTCCTGGGTCCAAACTGCCAAACAGGAAGAGAGAGCTTCCAATGGGCTTTATAGTAGGGGGAACTCAGACTGTACCATTAAGTAGAGTACAGAGGGGTTTTTTCATTGTTTCAGGTAATAGTCTTGTAAGTACCCTAAACAATCTAGACTTTTTACATTTCTGTGTTAGGACAATTAGAATAATGATTTAGAATTTTTTTTTTTTTTTTTTTTTTTTAAAAGCAAGGCTCCTGAAGGGGAGTTCATTGTTGAGTTGAGTTCAGTTCCACATCTGCTTGAAGCTTGCTTTTCCAACAACCGTGGGCCTAACCTTACTTTTCTTTTGGTGACTTATGGATCTCCTGATGTTCTTCAGAAAAGTTTGTGTTTTTTCATTTTGTTTTCAAAACCAACCTGAACTGCTTGTTGGAGTTATGAAACATAATAAAATATACATCAGGGGAAGATTCTCCTTCCACCACTGCCAATCCTTACACTCAGAAATTCAGGGCTTATGATTTAGCGGATGCAAAGCATTTCTTTTACAAGTTAAAAGATTTTTAGGATAGAATAATGTGAATTTGGTCATTAAAAAAAAAAAAAAAGCTCAGGTGTACAGCAGATGACCATGAAGTGCGACAAATGCACCAACAAAGGATTTTCCTGCTCACAGAAATATTATAAACCTGTGACAAAAAAATAAACAGACTAACAGGACAAAAAGCCTTGCAAGTTTATTTTCTTACTGTACAGGCATGAAGTAACAGTAATCGCTACTTGAAAAATAAGAAACCAGTCTTTAAAAAAAGTGGCTGTATTCGATATTCAGGAAAAAAGCGGTCTAGCGGTCTTGTTTAAACATATTGGGATAGTTGCATTGCATGTGGAAATTCCTGCCTCCCTATTCAAAGATGCACAGAAAAATACGGCCATAAGTCTATAGTTGTTTACCTGGTGGACACCCAGTGACCCTCTACGTTGGGCGGCATCTGCACAGCGATTCGGGCTCCATTGTGAAGGTGCTTCAACATGTGTTGGCACTGGGAGTCTTTGAGAGACCGGCCAAAGGTTTTCTCCAGAGAGAGACGGCTGGATTGACCATCTGAGTAGTGAAGAGATGAACCACCTTCAGCCCAGCCTGCAAGAACAATAAGGACACCAAAAGCTCAGGTGAGATTTATCTTTATTCATTTACTTGCCATCTCTTAGGCACAATTGTGTGGGGGCAAAAAAATGCCATTCAGCGCAAGGTTTGAACCTTAGACATTTGCCTCGTTGAGGTTAATGTTGAATAAACCACTAAAGAATGAGTTTAGTGGCAGAGCTTCTTTCTTTCAGATCTTTGCATCCTAATAAATGACAACTGCTTTTAAGACAACTGATAAAGTGAACTACACTTAGATCAAACTAACAAGACGTCTTTTTCTATTAGAAGTTTCTCTCTCATGTTTTCACTCTGTTTATTCAATCAGCCGGGCCTCTTTGAAGTGTTTAGAGGCTTTTATGTAGTCATTTTAACTCATGTCATCACACAGGGATTACAGGGCTTTATCAGCTGCAACACCTGGTATGAGTGCAGTCTTATGGGTTAATATGAGGAAAAGGCAAAGCTTAGATGTCTAAGTTGAAGAACTGCTACCACAGCAGACTTGAACAAACTAAAACAGACTCTGAAATCAAGCTACAAACAAAAGTTAAAAAGGAAAGCGCAGTGGCCGGGTTAGCACAGCTGGTAGAGCAGGCGCACATATGTAGAGGTGTATGCCTCGACGCAGAAAGTCCAGGGTTTGAGTCCAACCTGTGACGATTTCCTGCACGTCCCTCTCCTTCCATATCTAGCTGTCCTTTCCATTAAAGGCTGAAATGTCCAAAATAAAATCTTTAAAAAAAATAAATAAAAAAAGACGTGCAGCATTGAGATATGAACCCACCCCGTCCGCATACCGTCGATGAACCACATGAAAAAGCAATACCTTCAACAATGGGCTGAGTTTAAGGGGATAAAACATCGGAAATTAAAACATTTTCAAAGCCTGAAGCCAAAGAAAAGCCTTGAAGCTCACAGTCCAGCAAGGATTTATTCCATGTAATACTCTACTATCACCAAAATCTACCTTGAAATATGAAGACTTGCCTTTTGATTCTTTCTATTTGGACCCAACTTGCCTGGCAATATCATTTAATGCAGCTGTGGTTGCCTCTGTGCTTTTAATTAATTAATTTGAAACTAGTAACATAAGGGAGAAACAAAAAAAAAACTCCATGAAGAACAAAGCTCCATCCAGTTGTTTTACACCCAGCGAGGCAGCTCCTATGTGTGTTAGCCGAGGCGTGTGTGTAAATCACCATATCACAGCGCTGCTCATTGGAAACACTGGACAGTGGGGAGACTTGATCTCCCAACTCAGCTGGTGGCATTACTAACACTGCTGGCTAAAGCTGTGTTAAAAGAAAAGGCTTTACAGTTTGCTCTGTGTGTGTGTTTATGTGCGAGACCTTTTTTGTGCAAAAAACCCCCCGCTACAAACAGTTTGTTTTTACAATGAGAGCAGAAGCTACCAGTTTGTGTGTGAATTTAAAAGGAAACCTAGTGAGATGTGTAATGCGAACACACTTTTACTTCACTGAAGTTTCCGTGCCTCAGGTGAATTTCAGGCAAGGACACACACACACACACACACACACACACACACACACACACACACACACACAGCAAAGTATTAAAAGTACAAACAAACACACAAGGACTGGACAATGAACATATTACTTGAATTACTGACATTGATTTGTACCTACAGTAAGTTTTCTAACATCAAAATAATGCACTGATTAATGAACAAGAAAATCAAAAGAAAATTAAGTAAACATACCAGCTTATTCAATACTCAGCTTCTCAAATGTGGATATATGGCAAACACAGGAAGATGATTAATTCTCTCCTGAGGTTCTGTTGCAGCTTTCTAGGGATTCTGGGTAATGTATGCCCTCGTCAACAGAGATACTGAAAGAATATCTTGCATCAGTGTCTTTAATATCTATTTAGTTTCCTTCCCAGCTTCCAAACAAATTCCAACTTTCTCCTCACTTAAAAAGACGTAATGTTTAAAAGGAACGCTCATTTATACTCAATCTGAGAATGACTTTGACTAAGAAGTCGAACATGCATGTTATTTTGCTGTTTTTGATAACGGATGTGGGAAAAGGTTTCTGTATCTGACGTTAAGCGGTTTGATTTGATGTGAAAACAGACCTGACCCAGAGTAAGCTGCATCAGACTTGTTTAGCATTAATTTGTGGCTTTGTGAGAATATCATAATTATAATTTATTAGAGTAAATAAAGCTTTATAGGAGCCAGAAAATATAGAGTGGCTTAGGTCTGAGCTAAAAAATTACCCAGTGTCATCTTCAGGGGTGGCATGGGAGGCCTTAAAGGCTGTGATCAGGGGGCACATTATACAACATGCTTCATTTCGTAAGAGTAATAGTCATAAAGCACCTTTAGAACTAGAAAGTAAAATCAAACATGCTGAAACAGAGATTAAAAGAAGAATATCACAGGATGGCCTGAGAAACCTGACTCAATTAAAATACCAATATAACAATATTCTATCTCAGAAGGTTGAATTAAATTTATTCAGGGAAAGACAAAATTATTTGGAATCAGGAGACAAAGCAGGAAAACTACTCTCTAGATACATAAAACAGAGGGAATCAGCTTCCACTATTTCTGCAGTTAGATCCAATTCTGGAGATGTTTTTACAGCAACTGTAGATATTAACAAGATTAAAGAATTTTACACTGATCTCTATAGGTTATTATCTACCTCTACTGATGAAGAAGTGTGTTCCTTCATAGAGCCACTAGGGCTTCCCAAACTGACAGAAGAGCAAAGAGAACTCCTTGATGTGGATTTGACTATAGAGGAAATTATAAAGAGGTAATGGGGGCCCTGCCTGTGGGTAAAGCCCCAGGGCCCAATGGCCACTTCTGTTAGAGGTATATAGAGAGGCCCTGGAGAAAGGGCACACTGCCACCAACATTTAGGCAGGCTTTGATAACTTTGGTTCCTAAAAAGGTAAAGACCGAGGAGACTGTAAGAATTACGACACAATCTCCCTAATGCAGTTAGACGTTAAGATTATTTTAAAAATATTGGCAAATAGATTAAACAAAGGTTAATACTTCTCCAATTCATCCTGATCAGGTGAGGTTTATTCAGGGCGTAGCTTGTCAGATAATATCAGGCGTCTCGTTAATATTGCATGGTCTGTAGCTGATAGACAATCCTCAATAGCTGCTATTTCCCTCGATGCCAAAAAGGCGTTTGATATGGTTGAATGGGGCTATATGTTCAGAATTTTGGAATATATAGGTGTATGGCAGCATTTTTATAAAGTGGATTAGAGTGACTGCGGCGCAAACTAACATTTGGTTCATTTCTAAATATTTTGCTCTTGGAAGGGGAACAAGACAGGGCTCACCTTTTTCTCCTTTGTTGTTTTGTTTAGCCATAAAGCCTTTGGCAGCAGCCATAAGGGGGAGACTAACTTCCCAAGTGTTTTGGTAGGAGGTGTAGTGCACAAACGTATGCTTTATGCGGACGATATAATACTTTTTATGTCCGAACCTAGCAGATCAATACCCTGTCTACTCTGGATCATTGACTCTCTCGAAATTTTCAGGTTATAGGGTAAATTGGTCCAAGACAGAAGCGTTACTTTCAACAGCTCAGTGCCCCATAACAGCCTTCCAATCAGGTGCATTTCAGTGGCCAAAGCAAGGTAGTGTATATCTGGGTATCTTATTCCCTCCTCAGTTAAAAGACCTAGTTAAAGTTAATTTGGATCCATTACTTAATAAAATATCTTGTGATGTTAATAGCAGGGAAGGTCAAGGTTATAAAAATGGTTTGTGTTCCCAAGCTGAACAACCTTATCCAATCTCTTCCTTTGGAGGTTCCCCTGTCATATTTTAAATGTTTTGACAGGATAACAAACACATTTATATGGAATGGTAAACAAAAAAAAGGCTACATTTTAATAAATGACAAAGACCGATTGATACAGGAGGTTTGGGTCACCCAAAGATGTTGTATTACTACTGTGCTTTTAACTTAAGGCATCTGGCCCCCTGGTCACTTCCTCCTGAGAGAGCCCTCTGTAGGAATAGTAAAACTAAATCACGCAATGTGACGGTGCGCCTCATTCAGTTCAGGATTATGCATCGCTTCTATTGTACTCCCTCCAGATTGTTTAGAATTTTTCTGAAAGACACACCAAATTGTTGGAAATGTAAGACAGAGGGCAGCCAATTACTTCATGTCCTATGGTCCTGTGATTAAGGTCCAGGAATTTTGGACTGGGATACATAACCTATGCAGGATTGCAGGGACCCAGGTTCCATTCAGCCCAAGATTATTTGTTCTGTGAGATGGGTCAATCCTAAACGGGATGGATACGCACATAAGAAGGTGGGTCCAGACTAGTTTAATAATAGCGAGACAGATTATTTAAAGAGGATGGAAGAATGAAGGGGTGCTGTCAATCCAGGAATAGGCTTGTGAGATGGTTAGGGTGACAGCATTTGAAAAAATTTCATATATAAACGGTTTGCCAGATTGGATGTCTGGGGACATGTGCTGGGGAGAGACGTGTATGATGGGCTAATGGTGTTGTCATCATACATGTTTATTTGGTTTATTGTCTATTTTGTTACTATTCTGTTGAATGGTTTTGAATATTGTAGTTACTGTGTCATCTTTTCTTAATTTTTGTCTGGGTGGGTGGTGATGACGAAGGGGTGTTCATGTTGTGAGTTGTATGTTTTGTTAAAAAATGAAAAATTGTTAATCACAAAAAAAAGAGGTTACGTGTAGCCTGTTTGTAAAATTACTTTTTAGGGGGAAGCGTCATACGACTTCTACACATTTAATGAGAATTGAATGTGTGAGTTTCTTCCAATAGCTTTCTTTAAAAGAAAAAACTCCCCACATTTAAGGCAATAATCAGACCGGCTCGACTTAAACCCTCTCCAGTCCCTCGCTGCTGCTGCTTTCCTAAACTGCTGCTCTCTATCAAAATCAAAGTTCCCACAAAACTCTCAGAACCCCAAACCACAGACAACATTTCCAGTTGGCCTGATCCCACCAGTGAGGTAACAGCACTGGGACCCCTGACAAGTAGAGAGACTCCACATCGTTTATGGGAAGAGAAACATCCAGAAGTGCCGGAGCAGAGACCAAAGAAAGGACTGTTCTTTGTGTCATCTTAGCATTTGGCAGTGACCATGTCACGCCAAGACTTAAAGGGGGTGGAGAAACTAACATTTTAAAGAAGGTACTGACTTGAGTAGGAGGTCGCTGGATTTCAGAGTGAAATATTGTACTTTTTGTAATCCAATAGACATTCATCATTCAGATTATAATTTTACATTCAGCTCGAAGTAACAAAATGTCGTTTTTGATGGGTAATAAGAGTCTACAGCCATGCTAACAGCTCAGTAAGACTGTAGCCTTTATAGGCACAATGGAGCTTTGAGCTAAATGCTAACATCAGCATGCTAACATGCAACAGATATGAGTGTGACTCTGCTGTTAAAGAGAATGGACAAACGTCAGACAAGCCGGTGTTGTGGTATTCAAATCAGACTCTAGTCCCAGTTTTTAAGTTTTACATTTGTACACATATGAAAAGGAGAATGATAAAAAAAGAACCACAAACAAAACCTTTGGACAAGAATAAGCACAGTGCTGCTCACAGTGACGCGAACATCTGGATGTTTAGCAGGTATAATGTTCACCCTGTTCATCATCTGAGTGTGCTGATGGAAATGTTAGTTTTTAAGGTGTTTGGTCATAAACCAAAGGGTATTGGATACATTTGCAATTTTGATCGATGATGCCACCGCATTAAGTAAAGAGATCACCAAAGTTATTACATTTCATCCTGTGGGGTACATGAATGTCTGAATAACATTTCATGGCAGTCAAGACATTTCACTAAAAGTTGAAAATGTCAACCTCATGGTGGCGCTAGAGGAAAGGTCAGGGGATCACCAAAGTCATTAGGATTCACACTCTGTGGACCATGAATGTCTGGACAAAATTTCAATCCATCAAATAGTTGTTGAAATATTTCAGTCTGGACCAAAGTGGTGGACCAACAGTCCACACTGGCAATCGATCTTGAACCTCTAACATTTTAACTTTTCAGAAACTCTGAAAATAATTATTGTTTAAGCTTTATGACACAATTAATGTTAGACATGATCTAAAGCATGCATTGTGTGCATCTACAGGGTCCATTCAGTCTTATTTCAAAGTCCATTTAGTTTTCTTGAATGACTGAGCTTTCAGTTTCCAAGGTCAAGAACCAACATGGACAAATAAAGTCCTTTGACTGGTCAGAAGAAATGGAAATGTGAACATCTACAATTCCATGACAAACTCCATCTGTTAATGAAGATCATGTGATATTAAAAGTTCTCGAGCAGCTACTAAATGGACTTTCAGGTAAAATTGCTTTGTCAAGGCTCCATTCTTTACTATCAGCGTTTTCTTGCAGGAATGAAGAATATTCTCCCATTGTTGTGTTGCCATTGTCAAAAACAATTGGACTTCTTCCTCCACCACTGAATGACCGCTGAAACAGAAGTGTGACATGTTGGGCTGCGTGGCAATTAGCATTTTTGTATCCCCTCCATCTGTCTTTCCTCCATCTTTTCCTGTTGGTTTATTTGAACTTGTGACCCCCGTTTCTTTCTTTCTGTTGCTGCAGTTTGTCTCCATTTGTCAAACTTATGCTAACATGATTTCCGAGAATGGTTCCCTTGATATAAAATTATTTTGCTTATTTTCTGACTGATGCTTCTGTAATTATAGCACTTACTACCTGGATTTCTGTTGTGAGTTGTCTCATGTTGCTTTGAAAACTCCCACATCACAGTGTTGATCGCTGGACAACTGAAACATGGTAGTAAATGGCATTCAGCCAAAACTGTAGCAGTGTTTGTAACAGAGTCCGACTGATATTAGCAGGCTATTATCATCGGCCGATATTGTCTTAACATATTGACTACCTTACCCATAATGTTGGAGTTTATTATATTTTATAAACCCTTTTTCATCTCACTAGCACAATCCTTTAAACAATCCATTTATATATTATATTTTGTGTTTTGTTAGCTATAAGCATGCAACATATATACATATAACATAGCTGCATTTATGGTATGTATGCAAACAAACTGAGCACATACATTTTATGTATTTTTAACAGTTGTTACTGAATATAAGTTTAAAATATTTTCATGTATGATTGATGTTCATGTATGATGATTAGTTTACTTTTCATAATTTGCTGTCATTTATATTAACTGTTACCTTTGATAGTAAAGTTATCTCACTGTCAAATATCACTAAATATCAAAGCTCCTTCAAATGACCAAATTTCAGTGTACATTGCTAAATGGTTTTGTTAGGTGTTGCTGATTTATAATGTTCAGACTTCCTTTTTTTTTAAATCAATATCAGTTTCAGCCACAGAGATGAAATATCAGTTGACTTGAAGTTTGTACTTCTGATTAAAATCGTTAAATGGCTTATTTTATTAAGTGTTTTTTTTTTTTTTTTTTTTTACAGTTTGCCATTTTGTCTGCTTCCTGCACTGGCAATCACCAATATTTGAGAGAGACTCAAACATATCTTCACTTCTTCTCAATCCAACATCAAGATAAACATAAAAAGTTGTTGGATAAGCGAGTACTTGAGCAAAGAGTTTAACAATTCTCTTGTATTTTGAAAATTGCTGAATATTTACAGAGGTAATAAAACTTAAAGACCCTATTGAGGCCCAGCAGAAGTCTCATTAGATTCATATCAGTCAAAAGGTGAAGTACAAGCAGCTACTCCATGTTTCTTTGCAAGTCTTTTCTAAATACTCCAAAGTTATCGCTGAAGTTTTCTCCAGTAAATTTACATCACAAGCTAATCTAGACTGACAGTGCATTTTCAGGCTGCAATAACACACCACTTAATTGGACGTTAGATTTACTTAAACACACTTTAGGATAAGTGGACTCCAAAATATCGTTTTATCTCAACCCATTCATTTGAAGTTGCAGCCAAATGTTGCCTTCAGATGTGCCAGCAGATGGATTGGGTCATCTGTAGTCCCATAATCCTCTGCTGCTCAGACAGGTTTTCATCAGGAATGGATGTTTTATGTGGCTCTTAACTGTGCCAGTGCTTTCATCTGCCAAGCAGTCCCAGGGAAGCTTTTTATTGCCTTCTAGCCTTAAAACATTTTAATCACTGTGGCATCAGGGATAACTTATCTAGAAAATATTATTACCATTAGTCCTGTTGGATACAAACACACAGCCACGATGGTAAACAGGTGTGCTGAAGTGAAGAGGGGCATGTCAGGTTCCTGTCTGACTTAAATGCTTCACAGAAGATGTAGAAAACGTTTAAAATCCAATGGATTTTTTTTTTTAACATTTTTAAAAATACATAAGTAATTTCGAAGATCTCATCCCTCTTTATGCTTTGTGCAACAGAGCTTCTTTCATAGGCTGTTTACGCAGTTTGTTTTCCATGCACACGTGGAGTCAAACATGTTTTTCATTCAAACCTCCCCACTCCACAGTCAATTCATATAAATGTTTCTTACCCAAAAAAGCAACGATAAGCAGTGTAGATGACGGCCCCATTTCGCACTTTGGAGGATTCAAACAAGCGTCAATAGTCACACTGGTGAGTTCGGGTTTTCCTTTACGCAGCGTCCTTGTTTAATCCGACACAAATCCTTGCATTGTGTATCCAAAGCGGGGAGCATACACTTCTGAGATATCCGAGCATCATAAGGAAACACGCCTCCGGATCGCTACAGCGATTATACCTGCTGAATAGCACCTAGAAAACGAAGGAAAGTCCAAACTTTACTACTGGACACGCTAACGGAATTCAACGCTGTCGTTCACCGTTGAAATAAAGCAGCTCGGTTGCTTTTACGCGCGTCCTCCGTCCGTCCGTCCTGGAGGATGTTTGTACTTGTGTTCAGAGACTGGACCACCACCACCACCCCCCCCGCCTCTGTAGAGATTTTAGGGGCGTGGAGTGTGTTGAAGTTTTCTCCCGTTAGGTGCACACTGCAAAAAATCGCTCATGTATACAAGGTGTGTTGGTCAACTGTTGAACCCGAAGATGATTTTGTCTTAAAATTATTTCAAATAACTTCAAAATTTCTCTATTAGGCTAACTAATGCAAACTTGCGAAACACCATCAACATCATATCATCATGGTGCCAAATCTACATCGTTTTAACATAATTTTTCAATAACAATAACCCCCCCTAAAATGAGACTAAAATCTCCAAATTTTAAAACCAAATTGAAACAAAATTTCATTACCCCATGAGAATTGTTTTTACTGGGTTTTGAAGAAAACAAGATTTTAACATTAGACTGACATTTTTTGCAGTAAAGACGTTTTACCTATTTACACCTTTCATGCTGTTTTTTTTTTTTTTTTTTTGAAATATCAAATTCCTCCTAATTTTTTCCACAGAAATGGCTTGTAAAATCATGTTCTCATACCAAAAGAGTACATTAGCCTTCCATAATACAGTAGTAGCAGTAGGACTATAACCACTAATGATGCATTGAGTACAATTGAGTACATATATGTCCCAATCAGAACAGCCTAGAACCAGAATATCTAAAGCATTTTTTGTTTGGGTTGTTTGCAACGAATGAAATGAAATGAAAATAAAATGGAAGGCTGAAAGGTAACTTGGAGCGGAGTCAGATTAGTCCAGCTGAAACTGAACCAAATGTACATGGGCTCAAACATGGTCAAATGTAAAGTTGTTGTTCTCACTCACTTGTGTTATTTGGGATTAATTAGGGGTAACAATGTTCTGGGACCACTCTGAGCCTTTACTGTTGAGTTTTCATTTCTGTCCAACATCCTGCTTGTTGTCATTCATGGTGAATGCTGCATATTTTTGGCCCTCAAATTATACACCTTCTCATTATTAGCCTGCCTGGAGGGAGGGATACCTCCTTCCCTGACACCTGTGTGCATGTGTGTGTGTGTGTGTGTGTGTGTGTGTGTGTGTGAGAGAGAGAGAGAGAGAGAGAGAGAGAGAGACCCACAGGGAGACTTTGGCCTTGAGTTTCCAACTCTGTCTCTTTTCAACTTGTGGTTCTCTGCTGTTCTGTTCTCTGATCTTTTGACCCTGAGGCGAGTCTCCATCTCCTCTTCATTCATCCAGTCAGCCACTCTGACACTGAGCCAAATGTGTTTTACTTACCTTTAAACACGGATTGCATCTGCACAAAAGCAAAAACCTATTTTTTTTCCATTTATGATACTGTTAATTTCAACTTACGACAGCTTCAGTATCAGCTTTACAACATGTTACTTTTATGAGTTAATCAGTTTTAATCAGTTCAACTTAAAATTGGGATTTCAAAGTCTTGGAACACAACACAGCAAGCACAAATTGATTACTACAGTAGAACAACTACAACCCCTTAAAGGAGTACGCCATAAATGTAGTATTGCACTCCATTGTGGGACTTGTAACGGACATTTAAACGCATTCGTCTTCATTGTCAAAACCTTGCGACTTACAATGCAACATGACTGCCAACAGTTTGGTCAGAGACTTGGGTGAGTTATGCTAGTAGTGGCTAATGTAGCTCTGAGTCGCTATCCTCCAGCGGAGATGTGAAGCAGTTTACAGGTGTCTGGTAACCTCACTCCTTTCTAACTCCACACCCGCACTCTTTCAAACTTGTAGTCTTCAGCCCCAACCGACACTGACTCAAGTGACATCATTTGAGGTCATTTATCAGACTTCACACAGCTCCCTCTGGAGCCACAAACAGGTTTATACAACTTTCTTCCACATTTGCAGTAGTATGCCCCCAAGACTTGAAAACAGACTTTGATGTGTAAAATAAGTGGAGTTCCCCTTTAAAACTCATTGACCTGCAGATCAGGTCAGTCAGCACAAACTCAAACATTATTAAAATCCACAGCAGTTTATTTTAAACTGTAGCACAGATCCAAACATTTCCAATAATACCAAATATTTCAGGCTGAGTTTTGGGGAAATGCTCACAAAATGATGCACAAGGCATCAAACATATTTCTATTCTATGTAAGAGTGGCATCATAAACAACATGAGGTCTCAGGTTTGACTTAGTGTAAACATCATATAGCTTTAATGGAGACCTAGAACAAGCTGATACAGAATTAGGACTGCAACTAATGAATATTTTTAATATTGATTAATATGTTGATCACATTTGAGAAAAATCTTTTAATCTTTTAGTCTATAAAAGGTCAAACAAACAGTGAGAAAATAATCTAAGGTGACAAATCATTTGTTTTCTGCAATTTACAGTTAAATAAAACGTCCAGAATAAAGCGTCAAATCCTTACATTTGCGAAGCTTGAACTGGTCAATATATGTTTTTTTCTTGATAATTAAGTTGAATATAACTAAAAGTTGATTAATTTCCCTGATTAATCTTGCCCGCTCAGAATTTTGTATGATACTGTAAGACAGTGGTTCCCAACCTTTTTTCCTTGGCACCCCCCCTACTTATGTCTAAGAAAAGCTGAGACAGACTTTTGTATACATTATATATTCTAGTGTATTATCATAATTTGTTTAACATGTACAAATATTTTTTTTTACCTTTTTAACCTCAAACCAGATAAAGACTTGCGCACCCCCTGTGATCTTTGCCGCCCCCCTGAGGGGTGCCCGGACCCCAGGTTGGGAACCACTGCTGTAAGACATTGTGGAATACAATCATTTTTGCAACATGAAAGGTACTTAAGGGGAATCAAAAGAGGAAAATTAGGTTTCAAGGGGTTAATAAACTTTGACTTATGTATTGAGTTCTGTTTCAGTCAACCTAGAAAATGTTATGGCACCAAGCAAACTTGTGTCTCAAAGTGCCAAATATTTTTTGCAGTGTAGAATTTACATCCATGCTTTCACATGAAAAATGATAGTGAAGGAGGCCCGCAGTTCACAAAAACAGTATTTCACATGCTTATCCAATAATCCTCCAATCCTTAATCAGTAGAGCCATGCTCCACTGAGGGAGTTCTAATTAATTTCTATTGTTTGGCGTCTTAAGCCTCACGTCAGCCTCCCTCTATACGCTCCATGGTATTTGCTCTTTTTCCTATAATCCTAGATCCATGCTCTGGGAGAGTGACTTCAGCCATCCTCTCCCTCTCTCCCTCTCACTCTCTCAATTCCTTCTTTTCTCAAGATCCGGAAAAGCTGCAGAGCGAAATCCGGACAAACAGACTGATAGGATTTGCAAGAAGCCCGGAAGGGGAAATAATAAGAAGAGCTGTATAAAAGGAGAGGCTGGAGGCAGGGAGGTGAAACCGGGAGGCTTGTTCTGGTGTGCTGACCCCTACGTTGTCCTGTGTGGCTAATCAAAGCATCACTGCACCCTCTTTGTGTTGCTGCAGGAATGTGATCTAGAGGTGGAAATAAGACTGCTTTGATTGTCAAAAGGCTCAATAGGACAGTAAAACCAGTGAAAAACTACTTTCTATATGGAGTGTTGATATTATCATGATTTTGCCTGTAAATGCTCAAACTGGCTAGTTTCTCTTTAAACCATCAAGGATCTTTTTTCTTTTTGTACATGTTTTTTGCATTAAGCCTCTATCTTCAGTGTCCCTAAACATGTCAGAGCAGATGAATGTGAGTGGGGACATTTCAAAGTTGCTGTCTCTCTGTTTCTAATTAAAACAGTGTTCTAAAGAACTGGATGACTGCACTGTTTTCTGTTTGCCTGTTTCTTCATGTCTCCCTGTAGATGTTTGTGTCATTGCTGGAGGGTGCTGTAAAAGCTGGAATGAGAAGGGAGTGGCGCACAATGAACATAAAACTCACACTGAGTTATGGGATGTTAATTGTTTAACTGTTGATTGTTTGTTACTGTAGATCAGGCTAGGGGAGTTAGTATTTTCAGTCACATATAGCTATCATCTCGAGTTTAACCTCTTCAACCAACTTACTGGTGGGTCAGGCAAAGTCATGCTGTGCAGCCAACCTGGACAGAGGATTTTATCTTAATACTAGTAGAAACCCCAAAGGTTTTAAATATACCAGGCTGACTTTTAGGGAAATGTATATAAACTTTATACTATTAGAATGTATTACTGTATTGTATATATTACTTATTTTTCTTTATCTTATTTGCACATATTACTTATCTTTTTTATCTTTATTTGTATATATTTCTTATCTTTTATATTAAACTTTACAATAAGGTACACAAAAAAGTATGTAGTTAATGATTAACGAATGAGGAACGAATGAGGAATGAATGAGGAACGAATGGTTAGTTAATGAGTAGTTACTGAATGACGGACTCAAGCACTAATGATTAGTTACTGATAAACAGACTGTGTGTGTGTTACTGTATTAATGAATCATTAGGAAATCTGTTCATGGGATTTATAGTAATAAAAAGAATAGACATGATACAGGATGATTCTCATAATATATTTTAATAACGATATTCACAAAACATTTAATTTGACAAACAATTTATATTCTTTAGCATTGATATTGTTCAAGGCTTAAAAGCAATTGTATGCTGCTGCAGGGCATGCTTTAATCCTGCCACCCTGGGTTTCGTGCGCTGTTGAGCGGTAGTTAAAGACCAAAGGATTGATCCTTAGTTAGCTGCTACTTATTAACAAATGATTACCTAACCATTATTTACCATTACTGAAGCATTGTGCGTACCTGCAAATAAAGTGATCCATCATACTGAGTAGTTAATCATTAAGAAATGATTAGTTAAGGATTCACTACCATTAGTTAAGCATTGTGCGTACCTGGAGATAAAGTGATATCTCATACTGAGTGGTTATTCATTAACAAATGATTAGTTAAGGACTTCTACTACTAATCATTAACTAACTGTAGTTCCTCATTTGTTACTCATTCATTTAACAGTAACTACCAGTCTGTTTAACAGTTGTTTTAGTTCCTGAGGGAAATCTGGCGTGCCTCTTGCATCTTGTGTGCTGCTAAATGGCTACCTAGATGCTAACTTTGTCTGTCAGCTGATTAGTGACGGGCAGGTAGCTAACAGTGGGTTTTTGGGCTTTGAGAGATGCTGATGGGAGCGGTGGGAGTGAACCAAAACTGTAAAGTTGCAACTAAACTGTAAAATCAAAACAATGAGCTGGAAGACGCTATAAAGCACTGTACTGCTGAGGGGAACTGAAGAGTTGTGTAATAATTCCCTATGGGATAAATCCCATTAAAGTTAGGAAGTTCCTGTTGTGCCATTCTATTGATTTGTACAAAATATTAGATATGGCTGTTCATTTATTCTCCTTTGAGTATCATACAAGAGGGCTTCACCCAGCAAGAACAACATGAGTAGCATGAGACTTGTTATCCTTTAAATACACAGTATACCTGATTTTCTGACCTGTCTTTCTTTGAACCAGCTGCCATCCATCATGCAGTTAAAAGCTTTCCCCAGTGATTTAGTATTTCACTTCCATAAAGGTTGGGGGAAATGTGAGACAGATTAAAAAAGGAATGGTCAAAATCTGTCCAAAAGAAGCAGAGATATCCTAACATCAAGCTTGAAAACACTTATTAGAATTACATTTTTTGTCGGAGCCTCCCAGCCTGGTACACAACCCCAGTTTGTAAATCTTTATGTAAACAACTTGACGTGTGCAAGTCCACACCAAGATAACCCTGATGCCACCACAAAGAGTTATTTTCTCCAGAGTCACAGGCGACATCACACAACTGTTTTCACAGGCTGACTACTTTTCATCAGTAAACTGATCTTCATGTGTCAAATAATTTAATTGGAGTGCCCCTTTAAGTGTGATAAAGCATGTGAAATATATCTGCAAACACTACTGTACTTGACCCACGTTTGCTCCAACTGCAGGACAACTGTAATAATTGGAAAAACTCAGCAGTCAAACAATGACTAAAAACATGTGAGGCGGCCCTGAGCCCAGTCGAGAAAGCCTGGCTCCAAGTCCACTTTCAATATGGCTGACATCTGCTGCTGCAGAGACAATTGAAACAGTACAGTTAAATCAATCCAGACAGAGCGGGAAACAGAGAGACAGAGAGAGAGGGGGAAGCAGAGAGGAGGTGTAGGAGAGGAGGGAAAGGAGGTCTTTTCATCTGTGTTGCGTTGGTAAATACTCCCATGTGCAATAAAAGATCCCATTGTGTAGAGCTGCAGGGTCAAGGAGAAATTACCCTGAAAAAAGAAGAAAAAAAAAAATCACAGAAGGTGACAATAAAGGGAGAACATAGAGAGGCTGAAGTAACACACTTCCTGTTGTCTTCATCTTCTTTTCCCTCAATCATTTAGCATTTTGTAATATCATTTATAAATTCAAGCTTTCATGTCCAACTTATAGTATCATGACAAAAACTGCTGTTCCACAGGAACCCCCAAATACCAAATAACGTTAGTAAGGCAACAAGCTTTTGAGCGATTACTTCCTCCAGGTTTTCATGCGGGTGTTTGGTGATTGACAGGAAGCAGAAATTAACGTAATGTAGCGCTGATATGAAAACACTCGGCTCAGCCCAGAGGAATAAAGATAAAACTGAAACCCTGACAGAACCCATAAGCTGTCATGTTTTTTTATGATGGATTGTTTAACTAAGGGGATTTTCAAGACCACTGAAGTTGTTTTTCATACTGGACAAGAATGAGCTGCAACACATGGCTTCCTCTGAGGGAAGAAAAACGACAAAATGATAACAAATGAAAAGGAGGGGAGAACCTTAAATACTGGGAAAAGCCAAAAGAAGATAAAATCCTTGAAATTCAGAGAAATCCATGATGCAGCATGACTCTTTCCCTTCTAAACCAACCTAAACGAGGGCTAAAGCTGTTGCTCAGCTATGCCAGAGTCAGGATTCTTGTGGTTTTTGTGGCCTCTGGCCCATCCAGCGGCCTCTGGCCTTCTCTGACAGGCCCGTTTGTCCTCAGTGGTGCCAGCTGCTTGGTGAACACACAGGCTGACTCGTCATCGTCCTGCTCTGCATGAAGATGAGGAAGCAGAGGCCTTCAGCCGACTGAAGCAGCAGTGATTTATGCTAAAAGTACAACCATAACCATACATGATGGATTCTTCTAGTGGCCAGAAAACCAACTTTATAAGTACTAAGTGTTTGAAAGGAAGGGATAAAAGGAAAAAAAACGTAAAAAAAAAAAAAAAAAAAGGTCAAGCTGCCAGGATGCTTCTTCAGAACTGCTGGAGAATCTAGTCAAGCTCAAGGCTCATGACATATATTAGCCAAAAACTCAAAATTGGTGCCTTTTGAGGACTGAGGCCAGAATTACATGGGAACCTGTGTACCACCTTTGTCTGTAGCATTTATTGTTTCAGAGATTTTAGACCAAAAAAAGCCCTGGCGTTTATGATTCTTATAGAAAAGTATAGCTTTTTGCAATGTGTGCAGACTACTAAAAGTTGTAGCACGCTGATCCCAACGGGGGCCATGGCTTTAATGTGAGTTTTGTGTTCAAGGATTTGATGAACACGCTGTTAAAACATCTGTCCAACAAGTCCTTCTTAAGCCCTGTGCTCCACTGACAAATGTCCTCCACCTCACTCGGTTGTTGTCGGTTCTTTCGAGATCTCCTCAGTTGATCCCACTCCAGACATTTCTGCTGTTTCTTGGGTGACCTCTTTTCCTTGTTCTTTGGGGGTTCCATTTCATGGCTTGTTCCAACAAGTCCTAATTTTCTCAAAAGACAGCAGATGTTGCCCAGCTTTAATTTCGGTGCTTAATAATAACACGTGTTAATAGCATTTGTTCAGCGTAATAATGTTTGCAGGCCAGCATCCACCACAAAAGTCAAGTTCTGTTAAAGGGTTGCCACGAAGTCAGATATAGAGATTTCATTTTATTTCTGTCCAAGTGGTTTTCCCCTGGGTGTGACAGGCAGCTGCATGCTTCAAAGGCTTTGGCATGAGTCTGAGGAGGAGGAACAGAAAGCTGTGAAATGCTTCCTGACCATCCAGAACGTTCTGCTCACAGGTGGCAGGAAGATGAGAGGAGAGCAGCCTTGCAAATCAGACGTCTGAATGCCGATTCTGATGATGCTGGGAAAGAGGGAGAGACAAAAATGCATCCATCATTAGTCAAACTTATTTTAGGCTTTGTTTTCAACAAGACAAGTTGATGACATTCTTATTTATGGTAGGGTTTAGGAAGATTGACTTTTAAAGTATAATTGAAATACATTTTGACAGCTAGTGCCAGCTAATAAAGGTTTTATATTTGCATGCAGTAAACATCTATGAGAGGGTACATCTTATGCTGCACGTAAATGATGCATTTTATGATTATGGAAGCTGTTTATATACCATTTATGCAAAACATGTATATACAATTTAACCAGCTCGGTTCAAAAACCCTATGAAAAAACGAGGTAGAGATGGAGTGACCCTGCCCGGAGGAAGCCCGGGGCCCCCGTCTGGAGCCAGGCCCAGATGGAGGGCCCGTCAGTGAGCGCCTGGTGGCCGGGTTTGCCACGGAGCCCGGCCGGGCACAGCCCGAAAAAGCTACGTGGCACCTCTCTCTCCAACCCATGGGCCCACCACCTGTGGGAGGAACCGCTGGGGTCGGGTGCGCTGCCACATGGGTGGCAGTGAAGGTCAGGGGCCTCGACGGACCAGACCCGGGCAGCAGACGCTGGCTCTGGGGACGTGGAACGTCACCTCTCTGGGGGGGAAGGAGCCGGAACTTGTGCGGGAGGTGGAGCGCTACCAGTTGGATCTGGTGGGGCTTACCTCTACGCACAGTCTCGGTTCTGGAACCATACTCCTGGATAGGGGTTGGACTCTTTTCTTCTCCGGAGTTGTCCAGGGTGTGAGGCGCCGGGCGGGTGTGGGGATACTCACAAGTCCCCGGCTGAGCGCCGCTACGTTGGAGTTTACCCCGGTGGACGAGAGGGTCGCCTCCCTACGCCTGCGGGTTGTGGGGGGGAAAACTCTGACTGTTGTTTGTGCGTATGCACCAAACAAGAGCTCGGAGTATTCGGCCTTCTTGGAGACCTTGAATGGAGTCCTGTATGGGGCTCCAGTGGGGGACTCCATAGTTCTGCTGGGGGACTTCAACGCGCACGTGGGAAATGATGGAGACACATGGAGAGGCGTGATTGGGAGGAACGGTCTCCCTGATCTAAACCAGAGTGGTTGTTTGTTGTTGGACTTCTGTGCTAGTCATGGATTGTCTATAACGAACACCATGTTCGAACATAGGGATGCTCATAAGTGTACTTGGTACCAGAGCACCCTAGGCCAAAGGTCAATGATCGATTTTATAATCGTTTCATCTGATCTGAGGCCGTATGTTTTGGACACTCGGGTGAAGAGAGGGGCAGAGCTGTCAACTGATCACCATCTGGTGGTGAGTTGGGTCAGAGGGTGGGGGAAGACTCTGGACAGACCTGGTAAGCCCAAACGGGTAGTGCGGGTAAATTGGGAACGTCTGGAGGAGGCCCCTGTCCGACAGACTTTCAACTCACACCTCCGGCGGAGCTTTTCGTGCATCCCTGTGGAGGCTGGGGGCATTGAACCCGAGTGGACAATGTTCAAAGTTTCCATTGCTGAAGCTGCGGTGGGGAGCTGTGGTCTTAGGGTCTTAGGTGCCTCAAGGGGCGGTAACCCACGAACACCGTGGTGGACACCGGTGGTCAGGGAAGCCGTCCGACTGAAGAAGGAGTCTTTCCGGGATATGTTATCCCAGAGGACTCCGGAGGCAGTTGCAAGGTACCGAAGGGCCCGAAGGGCCCGAAGGGCTGCAGCCTCTGCCGTGAAAGAGGCAAAGCAGCGGGTGTGGGAGAAGTTCGGAGAAGACATGGAGAAGGACTTTCGGTCGGCACCAAGGTGCTTCTGGAAAACCGTTCGCCACCTCAGGAGGGGGAAGCGGGGAACCATCCAAGCTGTGTACAGTAAGGATGGGACGCTGTTGACCTCAACTGAGGAGGTAATAGGGCGGTGGAAGGAGCACTTTGAGGAACTCCTAAATCCGACTAATACGCCCTCTATGGTAGAGGCAGAGCTGGAGGATGATGGGGGATTGTCATCAATTTCCCTGGTGGAAGTTGCTGAGGTAGTTAAACAACTCCACAGTGGCAAAGCCCCAGGGATTGATGAGATCCGTCCAGAAATGCTTAAAGTGCCCATATTATGAAAAAATCACTTTTTCTGGGATTTGGGGTGTTATTTTGTGTCTCTGGTGCTTCCACACACATACAAACTTTGAAAAAAATCCATCCATGCTGTTTAGAGTGAGATACAGTTTCTGAACGTGTCCTGCCTTCAGTCTCTGGGTGAGCTGTTCAAAATCGGCACGGCTTGTGACGTCACAAGCCGAAACGAGCAGGCTAACCGCAACCATTAGCTCGTAGCGTTAGCATGCTAACGCTATGGCTAACGCTAGCATGCTAACGCTAGCATGCTACCTCGTTCTCAATAGCAAAGCACTACTACAACACACACAAGTTCACCATAATCTACAAAAGAACTACTTACATGTGCGCCCTCATTTAGAAGTCTCCCAGCTAATCCTGCCTTGTAACTGACCGAAGTTGTAGAAACAGCCTTTCTTTTACTGTCTATGGAGCTAGCTAGCTGACATGATCTACATCTGAGCTACTGGGCATGTGCAGTGCAATCAAAGATAGTACAGAAGAAGAAGAAGAAGAAAAGAGGTCTCACTCTGTAGCTAAAACAGAGACCAGCTGAAAAGAGGATCTGCAGCAGTGAGAGAGAGCACTGCAGTACAACACAAATATGGTGTTTTTTGAAAATTAAACCATGTAAACTTATTCTGGTACAACCTTAAAATACAATTATGAACCTGAAAATGAGCATAATATGGCTGCTTTAAAGCTCTGGGTGTGGAGGGGTTGTCTTGGTTGACACGCCTCTTCAACATTGCGTGGAAGTCGGGGACGGTGCCTAAGGAGTGGCAGACCGGGGTGGTGGTTCCCCTTTTCAAAAAGGGGGACCAGAGGGTGTGTGCCAATTACAGGGGTATCACACTTCTCAGCCTCCCCGGTAAAGTCTACTCCAAGGTGCTGGAAAGGAGGGTTTGGTCGATAGTCGAACCTCAGGTTGAAGAGGAACAATGCGGATTCCGTCCTGGTCGTGGAACAACGGACCAGATCTTTACTCTTGCAAGGATCCTGGAGGGAGCCTGGGAGTATGCCCAACCGGTCTACATGTGCTTTGTGGATCTGGAGAAGGCGTATGACCGGGTCCCCCGGGAGATACTGTGGGAGGTGCTGCGGGAGTATGGGGCGAGGGGGTCCCTGCTCAGGGCCATCCAATCTCTGTACGACCAAAGCGAGAGCTGTGTCCGGGTTCTCGGCAGTAAGTCGGACTCGTTTCAGGTGAGAGTTGGCCTCCGCCAGGGCTGCGCTTTGTCACCAATCATGTTTGTAGTATTTATGGACAGGATATCGAGGCGTAGTCGGGGTGGAGAGGGGTTGCAGTTTGGTGAGCTGGGGATCTCATCGCTGCTTTTTGCGGATGATGTGGTCCTGATGGCATCATCGGCCTGTGACCTTCAGCACTCACTGGATCGGTTCACAGCTGAGTGTGAAGCGGCTGGGATGAGGATCAGCACCTCTAAATCTGAGGCCATGGTTCTCAGCAGGAAACCGATGGAGTGCCTTCTCCAGGTAGGGAATGAGTCTTTACCCCAAGTGAAGGAGTTCAAGTACCTTGGGGTATTGTTCGCGAGTGAGGGGACAATGGAGCGGGAGATTGGTCGGAGAATCGGCGCAGCGGGTGCGGTATTACACTCAATTTATCGCACCGTTGTGCCAAAAAGAGAGCTGAGCCAGAAGGCAAAGCTCTCAATCTACCGGTCAGTTTTCGTTCCTACCCTCACCTATGGTCATGAAGGCTGGGTCATGACCGAAAGAACGAGATCCAGGGTACAAGCGGCCGAAATGGGTTTCCTCAGGAGGGTGGCTGGCGTCTCCCTTAGAGATAGGGTGAGAAGCTCAGTCATCCGTGAGGAGCTCGGAGAAGAGCCGCTGCTCCTTCGCGTCGAAAGGAGCCAGTTGAGGTGGTTCGGGCATCTGGTAAGGATGCCCCCTGGGCGCCTCCCTAGGGAGGTGTTCCAGGCACGTCCAGCTGGGAGGAGGCCTCGGGGAAGACCCAGGACTAGGTGGAGGGATTATATCTCCAACCTGGCCTGGGAACGCCTCGGGATCCCCCAGTCGGAGCTGGTTAATGTGGCTCGGGAAAGGGACGTTTGGGGTCCCCTGCTGGAGCTGCTACCCCCGCGACCCGTTACCGGATAAGCGGAAGAAGATGGATGGATGGATGGACAATTTAACCAACTGACAGCTGTTTCTGCATTATAGTTTCTTAGGGAATGTGAGTTTTCTTTCTCTCTGTGAGCATTTAGACAAGTTTCTGTCAGCTTCAGCCCCCTCTGCGGACTGACAGGTGGATTTTACCTCTGCACTCACAGTTTCTCAAGCTAGCCCGGAGCAGGAGGGATTTTAACCCTTTATTGGATTTTCAGATTGATGAGGTCAACACTGTTTGGCTCTGCACTGATGTTGTGTGGCCAGCATATTTATTTCTTACCACAGTGCTGCAGCTGCAAGACAGGCTTTGCTTTTATCATGTTGTGTTACTATGTTAGTGGTCGTGAAACTTTTATTCACAAGTTCAGATCACTTCTCCGGAGGACACCAAAGGGCAATCTGGGAGGAAATCCCTTAATGATAGTTGAAGAAGAATAAAATATACTTAATTAATCCCAAAGGGGAAATTACATTTTACACTTTAGCCTGAAATCCACACACATGCCCAGGACCTATACAAGCTCTAATTGGAGAGATGTCAGAGTGAGGGTGCTGCCGATGGACAGGTGCTCCGAGCAGTTGGGGGTTCAGTGCCTTGCTCAAGGGCACCTTGGCAGTGCCCAGGAGATGAACTGGCACCTCTCCAGCTACCAGACCACACTCCATCTCCAAAAAAGTCCAGGCAAGTTAAACTTAAACACGTCATCACAATACAACAACTAGAAAGCACTTAATATTACAGTTTTATGATATAAAACATTAAAAATTAGTTTGGAATCATCATGGATAAGCACCTCATACAACCCCACTTCAAAATAACCAAGCTATTACTTTAAGCTGGATCAACTGTAAATTGTTTAGAAGCACAAAACCTCATAATATCAAAAACCAACATCACTATGACTATAGTTTATTAATGGTAAAATAAAGAAGTGGGTAACACTTTACAATAAGGTAGACAAAAAAATAGATAGTTAATGATTAGTTACTGTTTTTGAAAGAGTAACAAATGATTAGTTCTGTTTTTGAAAGAGTACTCTTTCAAAAACAGTAACTAATCATTAACTACCTATTTTTTTGTCTACCTTATTGTAAAGTGTTACCAAGAAGTGAGCAAAAAGAGTCACATTTTTACCATGTCTGTTGCTTTGTAAATTTGATTAAGTATAAATTCCAAGTTACTTGTCAGAAGAGACCAGGAGCCATTTAATATGACATTTTCAGGCTTGTGCTCAACAAGGGGAGTGCTTGTTAAGGGGTTGAAATGCCCATCTACAGTATATCAGTATGTGTAAAACATGTAGGTTTCCTTGCCTCGCAGCACCACAGCACTGGTGGGTTCGCTTCACCCTCCTGGGCCCACAGTCACAGTACTTTCATCTGTTGCTAATTTAGATGCTTTAAAGCACAGACACAATGTTATTTAATGGTAATTCATTATCGTTCACATCAATTGTCAAAAACGTGTCTGTGCAGAGTGAAAATTGCTCTTTGAGTTTTCAGCTGTCAAACACAAAGAGCAGCAGGAAGCGACAGGTACACTCATGTTTGTGCTTTGGTGCCTTTGAGTGATGGGAAAATTGCTATAGGGTCACATTTCAAAAACGTACCATCACACCCCTTAACATTTGATCTTCTCCGTGTGTGTGTTTGTGTGTGTGTGTGTGTGT
This sequence comes from Sander lucioperca, assembly GCF_008315115.2. Classification (NCBI taxonomy): domain Eukaryota; kingdom Metazoa; phylum Chordata; class Actinopteri; order Perciformes; family Percidae; genus Sander; species Sander lucioperca. Next base: position 4,930,337 of record NC_050181.1, read on the forward strand.
GTGTGTGTGTGTGTGTGTGTGTGTACGTGCCCAGGCCTGAAGACAGGAAAGGCATTGAGAGGATTTTTGATCGCCGCTGATTTTTTTTAACAGTGCAGATTTGTTTGTTCAAGGATTTCTAAGCACATACAAGACAGAGGTTGAGGTTAAGTTTCATTGACATAATTGTATAAAAATGAGGTAACACTAATATAATAGAAACTGACAATAAACTTAAGAGCCTAAAAACGTCTTGCCAAAGCCTGTAAAGCAGTAAAAAGATGAGCGTGGGAGCCAAAGTCAGACTATCTGTTTGAGTGAAGTGGGCAGAGCGCGGAGATTGATGGATTTTGCGCTGCAAGTTTTCCATGAGCAAAGACAGATTTGCGGTGCATGTGTGAAACAGAATGTGTCCCAGATTTTCTCTCTTCTTCTTCCTCCCTCTTCGCTCTCCTCTCTTCTCTGTGGGCTGGATTGAGGGAGCTTTGATGTGGCACTCTCTCAGTGTTGTGACCACAGGCCCAAGAGGAACCAGATGCTCTTTGGACTGACTTGTGGTGGAGAAGCACATGTATAAATAAAAAAGAGGAGAGAGAGAAGATGGAGGCAGGGCTACGGGGGGGCTGCCTCCATGCCAGCTGAGTTTACTGTAAAGTTTCCTGCACCAAAGCAGACAGAGCAGGGTGTCTTGGTTGGGTAACAGGCTACAGAAATGAACTAAATATGTTCTCTCACTCAGTACGTTTACATGCACACCAATATTCCATTATTATACCGAATATGACAATTTTCCGAATTTCATACAGGTCATGTTAACAGCATATTCTGGTTGGATATTCCGATAAGAAGGAGAAACACAGCTACTTTTAAACATTATCAAAGACTTGGATATCAACAGGTTTTTGGATATGCGCACACATCGCTACGCCAACCTTTTCAAGAAGCTGGTTGAAGGAATGAAAGAGGGACGCTGTGTTCACAAAGTCCAACAAGTCCACCACTACTGGTAAACTTTGAAAAAAACAGGAATATTAGTGGAATATTCACTTTCATTAGCCATGTAAACAGCTTAGTCGGAATATCGTCTTTTTTGGGAATAAGGGCAAAAACCGGAATATTATGTGCATGTAAACGTAGTCAATGACTTCTTGTATAGGCAACTATTATTTAAGGGGTTCATAGCAGGAAAACATCAAGTCATCAGCATACATGGATGTTGTATTTGGGTTCAAGCCCCAAAGCAGCAGGCTGAGAGCATCCTGGCCACAGTTGTAATTGCATGTCACATGATGCACTTGGGCCCAGAAATACTTTTTCCCTATACTGAGCCTGAGCCATCGCAACACACTTTTAAAAAGCAGCTCAAGACCCACCTGTGTCTTGAATTTGTAAAACTTATTTTTATTTTACTCTTATTCTAATTTTTTTTGTGTTTCATTCTTCCTGAGTATGTATTTATGTTTATGTTTTCTGTATTTTTTTTTTTAAATGTTGGGGGCCTTTTTCTTTTGTGAAGCACTTTGTGACGTTCTTCTCTTGAAAGGTGATAGTACAGATAACAAAAGGTGCTCTATATATAAATTAACTTCCTTACAAAAGATAGTATTAAAACTCAAGCCTTTAAGTCCAGCAACTACTGAGCGACCAGTGTTCAATATCCATTTTAACACGGACATTTTCAGCGCTATTGTCTCAGCGTTAAGCGAGTTATGTGTTTACACAAAGTCGCAGGAACGAAGGTGTTTAGGGGTGCGTACCTACTCACCATACGCAATAAGAAGTAGGGGAACTCATGTGGAGAAAAAATTAAGTGCCGGTACCCAGTACCGGTGAGGCCCATTTCCGGCACTGCTTGCGGCAACACCCAAAGAACATGCCTAAACTTGCTCCTTTCAGCTGTGGGTTTTCTGTGTAGGTGGAGGGAGTGATGGTGGCAGTAAAAGCAAGACAGCAAGAGATATTCTGGTCCCAAAGAAGGGAAAAGAAAAGCATTGCGGCTGTTAAACAAAATGCATGCATGTTTTTCTATTTGTTGTTGCTATAATGCAACAACAGACTGTTGTAGTAATGAGAATACAGTCTGTGGAGAAACTGGTCTCTCTGCCTCTTGCATTTCATTTCTAGAAAGAAGATTAAGCCTGAAGTTTATAATATATGTTTTTGTTTAAGATCATTCATGAATATATAGTTTTAAACTGCAAAATGAGAAAATAATAATACTCTTAAAAATCTACTGCACATCTCTGACAAGTGTTTTTCCTCTGAGGACACTTCAGGAGGCTGACTATTTGCTGACGCAGCGGTTTTTTGTACCTGGGTCCTGTGTTTGAAGGACAGTCTGTCTGACCGCCAGGCTACCAACAACCACACACAGCATCAGCAGCATGACAGAACACAAGCTGAATCAAATCTCGTCTCCTCCAGAACTGTCTATAACTGCTCGTACTGTACCATTACACAAACCTCATAATAGTTTTGATTTATGACCCTCATGTGACACTGTAGAGATTGGCAGGAAGCCTACGCAGCTCCGTCTTTGGCTTCCACCACAAAAAACATAGAGGCGTACCTAAAAGATTTCCCTTGCGTCGCCGGTCAACGGGGACGTTAATGTAGCTGAGAAGACATAAAAAGCAATGAAAGCAGACAGAGAGATTAATATGACCTCTTTATAGTGATGCTTTCCCATCTCTGTCTGTTTGGAGAGGAAGGAAGGATTATGGCAGAAAGTCTTTCCACCACTTGCTTACTCTCTCTGTTTATTTCTTTCTTTCTCTCTGTGAGGCAGACATGACATGAAGTGTTTATCTTATATGTCAAATAACTGTTTATGCAGTAAACCGAAGCGAGGCAATACAATGGCAGGGTAATGGATGCTAGATGCTAAGTACAATGGAGCAATCCAAGTGTTTTGATTGGAGGGCAATTGAAACCTGGCAGAGAATAAACAGAAACAACTAAGAGCTGATTTTGTTTATTTAAGACAAATACAGAGAGAAGTTTTGTGAGTGATAGAGTTTGAGAGTGCTGCCGGGGAGGTTTTAAATGAGCTGCAGGAGCAGAATCAATTTAATTGTAGTACAATTATACATATTAAACATAGTTTGTCTTGTTGACTTTGGTGCAGAGGCATATTGACAACTTAGACATTTACATTACAACCTGACTTACTAGAACCAAAGACAACATGACGTCACATGGAGTCCAATAACATACTTTGAGACTATATACATTTTTTGCAGCATTTCAGCCTTTATTGACAGCAGACAGTAGAGACTAGGGATGGTCGACTAATTTCCAAATGTTTAAACGGCTAGACTAGTCAAAAAACACTCGAAGCACTTGAAGCACAAATATGCATTGCTCTGGTTGAGAGATTTCAGTTTATTTTGACACAGCCTACATACAACCTTATTTCCATTTTCTAGCCAATCAAAACACACTGGTTTTACGAGATGTCATCTTTGTCCCACTTTCCACCCACCTGCTTGCTGGGCAGGGCGAACAGGCCAATGTGTTTTTTTGTTTTGTTTTTCACTCGTTTTATTTTTCTTTTCTTTTTTAAAATCTGGCATTGTTTGTATTAGTAGCTAAGGGATGCTTATTTTTGATAAAGCAACATTTGACATAGGAAGACATGACATTTCATTGCAAATTCAAACAGGTCTTTCTTGAGTATTAGACAGTGTCTCAGTGAGATTACCTGTACAAAGAAAGGTTAAAAAAAAGAAAAGAAAAAAATGTCTAATTTAAAGGGGCTATATGTAACTTTCAGTTTGTGTTGATTCTAGCGGCCGCTTTGGACAATAGCGGTAGTGTTTTTACCACACCTGCTGTCGTAAAGGTCTTTTCTTTATGATACCCACTGTAGATTACTGAGTTAGCGTTACGGGGAGGTCATATAGTTGTGAATATTTTTCTCAAACAGAAAATCATTCATTTACAATAAGAGAATATGTTACAGATGCATCGTTGCATTTCAAGTGTTGCATACGGTAACTTAGCCTACTTTGGATGTATCGTGAGATAAATTCCTGTCACTGTGTCACGAGCCAAAGCATTAAGAGTTTGTTGTAGCAACCAACATAGTAATAACTTATATATAGCTAATTGCATGAAACCCATGGACGCTTTACACAAGTACAGGGGGGACAAGGGAAAAGAAAATATAGGCCAACACAAACACGGACTAAAAGGAATAACACGTCCGCGCTAAATGGAAGGGGGACGTAATTTAATCTAGGCTGCTGGCGTACAACCACATTGCGCATTGTATAGTTATTTTATGAATGAAATAGAGATATCACATACCTGAGGGCTAATTCGGGGATGTTTTTTAATCATTTACAATCCCGTAATTGTCTCCATCTGTTGAAAGCCCGACCGAGTGTAACTTGGTTTCGCCCGTTGTCTTTCACTTATCCTTTCACTTTTAGCTTTTAGTTGTTCTATGTTTAATTTCCTTCTTTTCTGTAATGGCCCAGCCCCACTATCAGCCATAACTACTTATACCTTCTAAAATAAAATTAAATACAATTATAAAGAGATCTTCTGCCACCCTTTGCCTGGCTGGATACACTAACACAGGCTTTTCCAGTGTTACACCCAAATCTGTGACCCTTCAGAATGTGCGCTCTGTAGCGCCGTCTACCTGCCAATTTTGTGACTTTGTGGGAAAAAAATCAGACCCGGGCAAAGGCATTAATAAAAATTATATAAAAATAGTGTTCTTTTCACTGTTAGTTTTGTTTGCTGTTACATGTCATTTATGATCTACAGATGAAAAATTACACAGTTTCAGAAACATTTAAATGTTACATATAATAACTATAAATGTGCACATTAACAGAAAAAATCTGCCGCGGACTAGCGAAGATAGCAACAGGTTATGGTAAGTGGCCCAATATAGTCTATTACTGCATTTCTAAGTTTTGTATTGGCTTAGTAATTCGCATTTATTATAAAACTGCATTTAAGTCATATATAACAAAACTATAATTTAACCTCTTAATTGTGTTTATGTTTTATTATATACCTGCTAGGCATGTAATAACTATTTGACATGTATATACAGTCTAGACTTTACTAATTTATGCATGTATCTCTGTTTCAGAACCACACACACCTTAATTCCAATAAAATACCTAAAAAAACATCTTGTCTGCATTCTAATCCATGCCCCCTGGTGGCCACAACCTTTTAAAGACCAGCCTAAACACAGTCCTTCCCAGTCACCAAACAACTACTTTGGCTCCAGTACAAGAACAGATAAATCTTTTGCTGTTTTCATTAATGAAATCTGCAATCTGTGAAAAGTGCAACCTAGCCTGATGAAGGCTGGAAGTATGCATCTACGAAGATACTCGTAAATGTCTCTGTGGACCTACAGTATATGTAAAGAAGGGTGTTGTTATTTACTGGTGGTCACAGAGGCTCACAGAGGAGCTGAGGTGTACACCTCAAGCTGATTGGTTAATGCAACTTCCATTAGGAGTCGTGTTTGTATAAAAGTATAAAAGAAGCAGCCACGTGAACGACCCCCTTACAAAATCACATTTGTGGTAGCCCAGAGAAGTGAATGCTTGTGAGTGATTGAAAAATAAGTTAATGTTAGAACTTAGAGTTCGACCACAGTTCCTGTTGGCTCTTCAACTTTACCAGGTAACTGACATGTCCCTAGTGTGTTTTTTTGGCTCTGCCCACTTATAGTTACCACCTTGCCAGGTAACAAACAAAGAGGGGTTCTTTGGCTCCACTCACCAATATTTACCTAGTCAATGAAATGTATCCTGCCTCATACAAATCATCATTTTACCAAACCAAGATGACAAACAAGATGCTGGTTAAAAAGATTTAGAACGCAGATTTTTCCAGTCAGCATCGAGTCAGATGAAAGTCGTTGACAGAAAAACTCCAAAACTATGCCAGTGGTTTGTTTTATGTGGAAAAGTGGTGCCCATTTAAGGATCCTCTTTGGTTTCCCTCTTACAGATCAAAGGATCTAAGCTAATCTATTTGACTGGGCCCTGCTGTCTCCACGACAACAAGATCACAGACAGGAAGCCTGTCCTTCCTTCATGGGACCTTGTCATCAACAATGCAACCACTCAGCAGTGTCTGACTCTCCCATAAGTCACTGTGTGTGCAGGCGTGCCTGTTTGCATTTTTGGGTGCATGTGTGTGTAATTCAACTCCACAAAGCACGAAAAGCTTTCTAGTTTTTCCTTCAGTGTGTGTGTTTGTGTGTGTGTGTGTGTGTGTTTGTGCATGAGGTTATGTCTGAAGAAATCTTTTAGTTTTGGAGTGATACACAATCTCTGATATCCCTCTTTTTATCCACAGGTGTGTGTGTGTCTATGTGATGTGAGTGAGTGTTGAGTTCTGCTTCAGTGACCCAGAAAACATCTTTAAATGCTGTGTTCTTAAGTCACTATGGGGCCCCCTGTGTTTGCTCAACACATGATTAGAAACTAGAAAGACTAAGCTTTTTTTCTTTGACTCAGAGAAGGAACAAAGGGACTAAGTATTACCACATTATATTCACAGAATCCTTCTTTTGGAAGGAAAGTTACTTCTATGATAGGATTGTTGCATAAAACTTTCTACCAACAATTCTTTATACATACTGCATTTATAGCTTTTAAGTCATGAAAACAAAAATCTCACCAATCTAAATGGTTCAGTATGCTTCAAACGAATGCTTGTGCAAAGTGTGGTCCTGACACATTTAAAGGAAGGAGTTAAGATAAGCTCTAGAACATCAGGGCTTCAATGTCAAAGCTCATGCTGTGAATGTTTTAGATAGCAGAGATTACAACTAAAAAATTAGAAAAATGACATTAGAAGACAATGTTGGTGAGATTTATGGATATGGACAATTTAACCAAGATGCTGCAAAGTAATAGTTGTTTAACTATTGAAATTACAAAGGTTTCAATTTATAATAGCAACTGTTGTTGTGGATGCCAGTTTGTCTTAGGATATGGATGGTAAACCTCAGGAACATGTTTCTTATTTTATAAATGAAAAAAAAACAAACAGATGAAACAAAATGCTCAATGAGAGATTGCTTTCAGGCAGAGATGCTCATAAGTCTCTGAGCTGTAGTTATCTACCCAAAAGTTTCCAAAGAACTAACCTTAATTTCTCATCCAACCAAAGATCACAAACAAGTGTCCTTTTGGTTCAGTTACCAGAGAGATCTGTGAGCACATTGTGCAGATCATCATTTCACTGTCCTCCCGGCTATTGCCTGATGAGAACACTGTGTGTGTGTGTGTGTGTGTGTGTGTGTGTGTCACAGACTTTTTGTCATCTTCAGACTGTTTCAAGCTGAATGTGAACAATATGATTTGGATGCCTATAGGCCTTTTACATATTGGGGGAATGTGGAGTCTGTGTCCCATTAAGAATATGTTATAATCTTATGATTGAAAGATGGAATGAGGCTGTGAAAGCTGGGGGGATCAGCTGCAGCACATTACGACTTAAATCCTGACAGATCTAGCTCTTCAGGGTTCAAGAAATAGATTCCATGCTGTCCAACTAACCAGATTTCTTCCCTCTCTACTCCATCTTGTTTGCATAACACCGAGGGCTGGGTAAATTGAAAAGATAATCCCTATTCTTTTATGTGTTACTGCAGGGTTTGTGATGCTTTTTGCATTGAATGTGAAGCAGAGGCAGTATGTGTGTGTGTGTAGAGGACAATAAATGTGAGCCCCATTTGTTGAATCAAATTGCATTCAGACAAAGTAAGTAAGTACAGGGTGGTTTTGATTTGCCCATAAGTACATAAACAAAGTCCTACTTTATAAAAAAAATTATAAATTGGTAGTAATGGCTTTAAAAATGGTTCATTGTGCTTCACAAAATATCATTAATAAAAACTTTGCCAGATTGTTATAAAATCCCTATGGCTGGTCTATCCCCCTTCAGCCTAATTACAAGCCAGCACTTATATTACAAAGTGAGCCACTGACATTTATAACTACAAACCTGATTGCTTAAGAGAAACCCATGGTCATTCACTATGATTTACTATTTACATAATAAACAATCATGATTTATTAGCTAAAGAGCTAGCTAAAACGAAAAAAGCATTAGCTAAAGCAGGTTATGTTAGAGTCTCAGCAGAAAAATGTTGTGGAATGAAAATATGTTTAATGGATTCCTCTGTATCATTTTCTATGTATAAAAAGACGAAGAAATGCCCTGCTGTCCAAACTATTTGATTTGGGAAAATATGATAACTCTTAGAAATGTTTTTTACTGTAAATATGGCATTTATTTCTCTTTTTTAAAATTCTTCTGAAAATTTTTGCACACTAACATTTAAAATGTATTTTTGATTTTGTGTGTCTACAGTTGGTATGTCCTTGGGGTGTGGTTTTTATATAAGCCACACCCTCGCATGTATTTCATATTTCTTCAATGTAATTTGTAAATAAAACATAAGTGTACGGCCGTTGGCACTAGAACAGGACCTGGACCTGTGCTGTAACATATGACACCCCCTGCAACTCCCGTGGGCTAACACTACAACAGTGAAAAACTGGACAAAGACTGAATGAATGCCAGAAACAGATGACATCAACTGTCTGCAAACATCAAATCAAGTCCCGTCACAGCATCAACTGGCAAAGAGGTAAAGCACGGTCATTGGCCAGAAGTCAATGGGCGGCCAGGAAGAGATTAAGGAGGATACTTAGAGCGATGCCAGAAATGAAGAGACAGAGAGTTTGCCTCTAGATATAAGGTTTACCTTTCATCACTTTACCCAAGTTTTACAATTTGGTCCGAAAGCTAGTTAGTGGACATTTGATCTTAGACTATTTCTTTCACCTAACCTATTTTGTTGTTGTTTAGGTATGAAGACTAGTTGCTAATTCTTAATTAAGTTAATTCTAATTATAAAGTATGCCCTTATAGAAAGTGGTAACAGTTCAGCCAATCACAAGAATGCAGACTTTCAGATGAACTGATTGTCCAACTTTTGGTAAACACTACTATTTGCTTTCATGGGAATTATTTAATTTCTACTGCAAAAAAATGGCAAAAAAAAGTTTATTTCAGCAACCTAACACTGTCCGCCCATCAGAGAGTCCAGATGCGATTCTCTCACCGTCACCATCCAAAGTGAAATAGTGAGTAATGTCTGGACGTCACTTTAAAAGTCACTGATTAAGCAAAGTGTCTCAGAGCCTTGGACTTTGGTTTATTAATGACCAAGCCAAAGTGTTGTATGACTCTTACAGCCATTAGAAACCTGCAGAGGATTTGTCACAGAGCCTGAAGCCATCTCATTCCTTCCCTTTCCTTCTCTCCAACCCGCACTGTTTCAAACACTTCATTAATGATGAGTTGCGAGGCAATGGATTTTCAAACAATTCACTGACTCCATATCTTGGCAGGGCCTTTTTGTCTGGTCCCTCCAGCAGGTTGAAAACATATGGAAGGAGTGACCGAGGAAAATGTCGGACAATATCTAAACTATCTCGAACACTTGCCTCATATCTGTCAGAGTGCCTGCGATCTTGAGATTTAAAGGAACCAACAGTGCAGCTGCAGATTTAGTAAACAGTTATACTCTAAAATACTTCTGTTCCCATGCCTTAAAAATAGGGCTGCACAATTAATCGCAATTTTATCGAAATCACAATATGGACTAGTGTGGGGGGATATGATCCAATATCGTGTATCATATCCCAATATCAGTCAAAATAATTGCAATAAGATATTTTACTCATATCGTGCAGCCCTACTTAAAAGGGATCATTTTTCAGCTTCTGTTAGGTATCCCTTCTATAAATGATTAAAAGTCCCTCATTGAAAAAAGATTTCCATGTCCTTTTTTGATTAGAAAGCAGGCTGAGGTGCTATATAAATACTGTGAAAGTTTCAAAATGCTCAATCCACAGAGAAATGCCCACAGTCCATATTCAGAAACGGTGCCTTTAAACAAGCCGTCAAGACTTCTGTACGGTTGTGATGTCATAGCTATACTATACAAATACATATAGGTAGAAAGTGCCACAACAGTGCTGTTACAGTCATTGCCCGTCTGCAAAGACGATGCAGAGATGATGCAGAGCGCAGATACGGAAGACCAGGAGAAGCTGACCAATCAGAGCAGACTGGGCTTTTTTGGGAGGGGGTTTAAAGAGACAGGTGCTAAAACAGTGTTTCAAACAGAGGGTGAATACAGGTATATTCAGACAGTATGATAAAATGAACATTAAAGCATGTAAACATGTTCAAGTAAAACCCAAAATCCCAAAGTATGAACCTGAAATGAGCATGATATGGGACCTTTCAATCACATTTTTGGAGGAAAACTGTGTATTCAGGTTTTAAAGATTTTTCAGATTAATCAAATCAAAAAACAATCCATTCACAATGTTTGTATTTACCACTATTAAAAAGGGCTCCTCAAAAGTAGTGGATCGGTTGTAGAAAATTCATATTGGCTGCTTTAGATGGATGCAGTCATGTTTTCATCAGCTTTCATGGTGAACTGTTATTATTTTCATGCTGCGTTCCATCATTATCTCTTGCTTTTTGCCCTTTAATTCATGAGGCTTATCCAGCATCATGCAGATCAAGATACAACTGCTTTATATTGTGTTTTTTCTTCTTTTGTTTTTTGTTGCGTGCAGTTTGTTGCACCGTGCAGGAGAAGGATTTATCAATTTCTGTTACACATATGCTAGCAGGTTGAGCGAAGTAATTTATCATTTATAAACATTTGGTTCTCATTCTATAAATGCATATCAGATTTATGGAAAACGAATGAGACCCTGACATTTGGGAACAGTGACAAGCTCCTTTTTTGCATTCATGCTTTGAGAATTAAGAACACAATGCAATGTCAGCTCCAAACAGTGTTCCTGAGTCTGTTTATCAGATGTTTTTCTTCATATTTATTTGCGGAAGTGTATTCTTGCAACTGTGCTCATTATACTGTCCTACACTCACATTCATTCAGTGGCGGAAAAGGGCCGGAACTCCCCGGTAATGAGCACCGGAACTTCTGATTTTTTTCTGTGTAACTTCGTCTGTCACATAGCAGGTTAATGCTGAGAAAACACCGCTGAAAATGTCCTTAGTAACATGGAAAATTGTATAAACATATTATTGTAACCCTGATCACTGGAGGAGGCCACTGTGCCGCTGTGTGAAACAGGAGGACACCTGTGATCCAGTGCGCAGCCCACAGTGGGAGTAGATCTGTCCGTCCCGACAGTCACCAACAGGGGCGTAGCACAAAATTCTGGGCCCTGTAGAAGGGCATTCTCCATAGGCCCCTCCCCACAGCTATTCATTCTAGCATCTTTTTGGGCCCTCCTTACATGAGGTTCTCAACTCCCATTTCCACCCCCAATCCGACACCCCTGGTCACCAAATCCCGCACACAAGATCAGCAAGCTGCGGCGTTATGATGAGTTCAGCGAGGCAAAGGTTTTGTTTGTGGCAGAACAACTATTTGACTATTTTGATTATACTCTTTTTATTTCAGTGTCTTAATAAGTTGCATGTTTTCATACAAAAAGAGGTTTACACAGCTGAATATTTCATCACTGTAGTGTTAGAGCCTACACTTTATGTAGTCTAGATTTGGGTGATCATTTAGCTACATTTAAAAGGGTTGTAAATCTAGTTCTTTAAGTAAACTGTAGCACACCACAGTCAACTTTAATCAAATAAAACTATAAAATGAATAATAATGTACACTCACCTAAAGGATTATTAGGAACACCTGTTAAATTGCTTGTTAATGCATTATTTAATCAACAAATCACATGGAAGCTGCTTCAATGCATTTAGAGGTGTGGTCCTGGTCAAGACAATGTCCTGAACTCCAAACTGAATGTCAGAATGGGAAAGAAAGGTGATCTAAGCATCTTTGAGCGTGGCATGGTTAATGGTGCCAGACGGACTGGACTGAGTATTTCACAATCTGCTCAGTTACTGGGATTTTCACGCACAACCATTTCTAGGGTTTAGGGACTGTTCGTTTTTTATTTAAGGGGCTACTGGAGGAGTTTTGGGATCTTTAGTCAAAATGGACATGACCCTCCCTTCGTCAGCAATACATTTTTCTATGACCCTCCAAAATTATTGGGAAAAGAGACATGACAACAATTTATTGATGCCTTCTGTACTGGTTTGTGCTTGGCAAAGATGTACAGATAGCCACTGTTTTTTTTACAATCATGACATACATGAGTTAACCTCTGCTTTCTTATCTTACACATCACACTCCACCAAGATGATGGTCATTTCAGCAGATTTACTCACTAACATTGTTGTGGAAACACAATAAGCATGGAAACTAAATGCACACAAGAAATAAAACAATAAAACATTGAGACCATTTAAAAAAGCACACTGGGTAATAACACATTCAACACATGAACTGTGCAGTGGCAACCCTTCGATCATATTCATTGGTCATTGAGTCAATGAGCCGATGTATCTAGTGGAGAGAATAACAATATCAATATTGAGTATTGTATGAATGCAGTGTAACACTTACGTTGTAATAGGCTGTGATACTTGGTACACAGATAAAACTGATACACTAACTTATTGTAAAACAGTAGGCTAGGCTCTGTCAAGAGTGTATGGCTGCAGCCTGGAGACCTCCTGTCGCATTCCTGGGCGTGTCCAACGGTAAAATCAGATGTTCAGAATACAAAATCGTGAATTATTTTCTAAATGAAGTCAAGGTTAAGTTAGTGTGCATGATGCAATTAATTGAATGCCGTTTAAACTCTTAAATTAACGATAGCCATACATAGCCTATAGTTGGCAGATTTGTGGATGTTAATGTTGTCTCCCTGATGTTAACGTTTGTTGTTTATTTGATGAAACCTGCGATGACTTTACATTTTTTTTGCATTATTTGCAAATTCATAACAGTAAAAAAAGGACAAGTGTAACATAAAAACGTATGCCAAGTGCAAAAAACATAGCTCAACAATGAAGCCACCCACATAATACTAAAATTAATACTCTTTTACAATTATAACATATAAGACCACAGAAGAGTAGGCTACAATAAAAAGGTTTTCATGCCTCCCATTAGAAGGGTATCTGATATCTAAAATTTAGATAAGAGGAGGTTAACCAATATTTTATTATAGGCTAAATCTTTTTAATCTTCTATAATTTTGAAATTAATATAAAATATTGGTTAACCTCCTCCTTTCTGAAAACATTTAAAACTGCATCAGCGTTTAACGTTGACATTTGTTTAAGCCATATTACATGAGAGGGTTTAAAGGGATATTTCACCGTTGGAAAGATGAATATATCTTTAAATTGGGTCACTTATGTAGTAGAAATGTGAATTTTTTTAGAAATTGGTGGCTTCTAGGCTGAGAAAAGCCAGAAAATGTGTTTTTGGCTCATGCGACAGAAAGTTACGTGGTTATGACACAATTGTTAGCCTATTTTTACAAAAACGTCTACTACGGAGCCATAATGTGACTTTTATACATTGTCGTGTTTCTTTAGAAATAAACAATGGACAAATAAAGTCTTTAAACGCTTCAGATGTAAAGTTATTCGCTGTCAAAGTGACGTCAAAATGAATGGCAGTCAATGGGATGCTAACGGGGGGTGAGTGCTTGTTAGCATCAAAATGGCGCCATAGGAGCTACGCTTGCCAGGCATTCGCTTACCCCCTTGATTTATACCCGCGCTGGTGGTCGCGACAATAGTTGCAGTCTTCTCCTGAACAGAGGTGGTGCTAATGAGAATTTTCTACGGACTAGAAGAAGAAGAAAAAGATAAACAACGGCAGAACTGGCAGCAGCATTGACGTCAATGCTTCGATTTGATTTGATGACCTACTTCGTCGGATCAAGCCTTTCATTAAAGAACTCATCTTAACCCAGTAAGTTTACAAGAGAGACTTGCAGTCACTCTGAGAGTTGCCCAGGAGCTCGTTCATGCTTCCTGTTTCCGCTTTGTCACGCTCCGCTGAAAAAGAAAAGAGTGGTGCACGACCTCTGCTCGCGCACTATAAATCTGGGCGCGCCGGCAAGATCTACATCATTTTTACGTCATGATGGTGCGCGCCAGCTTGGCTGCGGCTACTGTAAAACAGCCATGAGACAGGAGGTCTCCAGGCTGCAGCCATACCCGACTCGCGATTTTTGTTGGGTCAGACCCATCTGCTAGCGATGGGGGGCCGAGACTGAGAGCTACATGGAAAAATATGCACCAAACAAGCCACTTTCAAATTTTGCTGTTTTCATGAATACAAAAGTTCCCCCACTAGAATAAAAAAACGTTGGGTGACCCTCCCCTCAACAAAGAATAAAAAGACATGACCCTCTTTTTCCTCTTTCCACTATAGACCACTTTCCTCTGGTGGTCTATTACATAAATACCGAACAGTCCCTTACAAAGAATGCTCTGAAAAAGGAAAAACATCCAGTATGCGGCAGTCCTGTGGGTGAAAATGTCTTGTTGATGCCAGAGGTCAGAGGAGAATGGGCCGAGTGATTCAAGCTGATAGAAGATCAACTTTGACTCAAATAACCACTCGTTTCAACCGAGGTATGCAAAGCATTTGTGAAGCCACAACATGCACAACCTTGAGGCGGATGGACTACACCAGCAGAAGACCCCACCGGGTACCACTCATCTCCACTAAAAATAGCAAAATGAGGCTACAATTCCAGCTCTCCAAAATTGGAGAGTTGAAGACTGGAAAAATGTTGCCTGGTCTGATGAGTCTCGATTTCTGTTGATACATTCAGATGGTAGAGTCAGAATTTGGTGTTTACAAACAGAATGAGAACATGGCTCCGTCATGCCTTTTTACCACTGTGCAGGTTGGTGCTGGTGGTGGTGTAATGGTGTGGGGGATGCTATCCTATCAATATGGGCCAACATTTCTAAAGAATGCTTCCAGCACCTTGTTGAATCAATGCCACAAAGAATTAAGACAGTTGTGAAGGTGAAAGGGGGTCAAACACAGTATTAGTACGGTGTTCCTAATAATCCTTTAGGTGAGTGTAATTTCCCACAAAATAGTGACTAGTGAAAATGTTGCATCACTAACTGGAAAACCAATAGCCAGAGTGGCTGGTGGGCAAAACAGCTAATGTCAATCTCTGAATAGTAATGAAATAAAAAACACATTTTAAGTGATATTACTAAGACACACATTTAAATATATCCAAGACACATGTGATGATCATGTCATGCAACTGCTGAATTAGAGTACAGGCATCTTTTTTGGTCCACTTCAGGCACTGCATTAATCACTATAGATATAACTAAAAGTACCTCACTTTCTTCAAATATTTTTCTTCAAAATTCCATGAAATGTGCACAAACTCTGAAATACAGCTTTTATGTACACTGTTTTGTGGATATGAATTTAGGGAAATTGATGCTCTTCCACTACAGCAGGAATATTTGAAGAAGCCATTTTTCCTGTTTCATCACCACATTAAACACTTTGCCGAACCATTTAATTAAGGTTTGAGGAAAATATGTTTTAAAAGGGGTGGAACTTGCAACTTCCTCACAAGTTAGGATCTACATGTAGTTAATAGAGTTAAATACATGCGTGATACATACTAATCCTCTAACTATGCCTTTTTCTACTCAATGTGTTACTGAGCAAGGCACCTGAACCACCTGTTCTGGGAGTCTCTCGCTATTTGTGTAGATAAGTGTTAAAAAAAACATTTGTCCATGGCTATTTAAGGAAACACTGGCAGGTAGCATGTTTTATGTTTTGCGGGTATACAAAGCTTGTTTACATTAAAATACAATAACTCTTAAGACTTATGAAATTTATAAAGAGTATGAATGTCATTAAATAAATAAATATAAGCTTTAGTTTGATTAAGGTAAACTCTTTTTTTTAAAGCCTGATTCTCGGAACACAGATACATGCTATTTTTTTTTTGGTCAATTCACAGTATTACAAATGAATGGATCACAAAAAATCTATTGACATAGGTTGACATTCAGGTAGTATCCATTCATTTTCATTAGGTTGCTCAAAGAGAGGTGTATTTAGAAGCCTAATAAGAATCTGATCACATTTAGCCTCCCCTCAGCTAAACTGGATTTTATCCAAGAAATATTATGCACAGTCGACAGCAGTAGACATCCTAATCGCTGTCTTTTATATAGTTTACAGTAAGTCTACTAAAGGCCTCTCTGTCTTGCACAGCCTGCAGCCACCCAGGCCGGCTGCAAGTCGGATCAGCATTCAAGTTGTCATCAAGCTCTATTTCAGGGGTGTTTGACATCATATGTCACGTTCTTCCAGAAAAGAAGAGGCAAGTTACAGTAAATGATTAATCTTGGCCAAAAGGCAAGGTTGTGTCCACCAAGGCCAAAGTTCACTTGAAAGGGTTATATTTAAAAATGCATGATAAAACTGATTTCCATCTTTAATTCCCAAATCAGTATTTCCAAAATAAAAGGTTTTCTCCCTGCAGTAGTGTTGATATTATGTGTGAAAAGTCTGTACTGTAAGTGGAGGTGGTAACTTTACAGGAGGTCCAAAACAAAGTAAAAAAACCTACTTTAATCTACTGTTGTAACATCTTTGACACTGATAATTCCATTACAGAGATACTTTACCAGCCTGTATACATAATGCTGTACATTTCAAGCTGTTTAACAGTTACGGCCTCATTTTTATTAATTTACTGTTGCAAATAATACTTTTCTAATACAGGAAATACATTTTTCACATTATGATGATTTAATAAAATAATTAAAGAATTGTGCTTTTGTTACTGTGTATCAATCACAATTAATTAGAAAAACCTGATTAAATATTTTATAATGTTTAAAAAATAGCTTGAAAGCTACAGCAGTTTCAACAACACTAATGACAACAACACTGTCGGTGCATCCACATGATGCAAGCCTTCGGTGATCGCGCACCACCCCCACCCCTCCTCCACGCAGTTGCTAGTAGTTCAAGGAGGACACGGAGGATTAAAAAACATGATGGACTCTTCAGAAGAGGTAATTATCTTGTAGTTTTTATGTCTTCTTTGTCTCCAAAGCTGAATGTTGCTGTTGTCCTTTGTCAGTGGTGACATAAAACAATTCTGCGCGCGAATGTCGCCGGACTGCACCATTTTGCAAACATAGCTATAATGAGAAATACAGTGAGTTTTGTGGAGCTCATAGGCCTAATTAGCTTTGTATCAACTCATTTGGCAATGGCTTGAATGTAACGGACGTTCATTAAAGCTCCATTGTGTAATTTTTTGAGTTGATTCTTAGCAAAAAACCCTTTATTCTTTCACAAATATGTGCTCATTCATGTGTAATCACTTCCACCAACTAATCAAAGTATTCTTGTACGCGTAGAATCTGCCATTCAGAATCATTCAGAATACATATGAGCGACTCACTCGAATGACGGCCGCCATGTTGCGCCTCCATCTTTAAAATACATTAGCCAAAGAGGGACACACCTCCGCCTTTCGCGCTTTTAAACTGAGTGGCACCATGACGAATGCTAGGGAGGGGGAGAAGTCGCCAAGGAAGTTAAAAAGAGAATTAAAACGACAACGCGACAGGCAAAGCAACAAGACCAAAGTTAAGATTGGAGTGGCTTTTCCAAGATGGAAAGAGCTCATAAGGAGCAAAGATTTTAAAAAGGGACACCAAAGTTGCCTGCTTTCTTCTCAAAAGCTAATTCTGCCTATTTGTTTAAATTCAAAGTTTTATAGTTACTTGACTTAACTATAGCATGGTTGTGCATAACGCTAAAACAACGTCTAGGATACTTTTCCTTGCGTCAATGATGAAAAAGGATTGTCTACCTTGTAACATAAACGTAATCATATGTCGTGATTTCCCTGGCAGACAACTCACGTAATGGAGTTGTAACACTGACTAGCTACAGCTAGAACAGCTGCGTGTAAACGATGGAGATACTAAGAGCTAATTTCGGTTTCATTGACATTGTTCATATTGCTCAGAGAAATATATTAAAAACACAAACCTCTGTTGCTTCTCTCCTACGCTGTAAACATTGCCGTACACTATTAATCTCTTACAATATACAGAATAACGATAGAACTGATACTTTGCTAACATTAGCTTGCATATGTTTGGGAACCTGATAGCTGATGTTGTGTGAAATGGTACCAAAATAACATAAAACTATTATTACACTGGAACACTCATGGACGAAGTCGTGCTTCTTGGAATAATACGGCCACCGTAGGAGTTAAAACACGCTCGGAATGGGGCTAGAAAGTAATTTGGTTGTCATATACAATTTCACCGCTAGATGGGAGAAATTCTTACACAATGTAGCTTTAATATAAAATAGTTGTGCACTATAGCTTTAAACCATTTTAAAAATATTTTTTCCTGTGGCTGCACAGAATCTTCCCTTTGATCTTCTTTGCAAACAACACTAAAACTATTTTGTAAAGTAGGACAAGCTCTGGTGTTTATTCTCAATATGAAATTATTCAGTATTGACTGGTTAATACACAGATGCACTTTAGTATAGCTTGAAGGCCCAACGTGCATGTTTGGAGGTGGTGAGGTTTGGGTTTTGAGGCCAAATCAGATACTAAGCGACAGAGCAATCTGTATGAGCTCAAAGGCAAACTTTCAGCATTCCTCATTCTGGGGTAGACCACCCAAAAAGACCCCCACGCCGCCTCCCCCTTTCGCTCCCGGCTCACCCAACCCTCCCCTTCTGTCTCAGGTTACAAGGCATCGCTGGTCTCCAAAAGAAAATGTCACAAAAAAGCAACTTGAACTTCAAAAGGCGACTAATCTGGAGTAGCCTGAGTTAATCGTGTGCATCTGTTCCACAGCTCTGAGGCTTCTGACCCGCAGGAGTCTCGCTCTGCCGGCTGCTTCACCATGCAGTAAGCACCAAACACTAACCCAAAGACTGTTCAAATTATCACCACTCAGTGTTTGGACAAAGAACCTGTGGTAAATGTTGACAAAGCCACATGCAGACTGTCATTTGGAGCTTGTGGAGGCTGGTGTTCCTTCCAAAAAGTCTGATTTTACGAGACTGTTATCAAGTTAATGTAATGAGTCATTACCTCATTAGAGAATTTAATTTTAACCTAGATAAATGATGCATTTCGCAAATACTCAAGTCAGTGAAGTTAGGTAAGGTCCTTGAAATTAGCAATTTTCTAAGCTTGATGTGTTTCAAACTGTCTCTCTCTGTTGAACACAAACCAAAATTATTTTCAACTTCCAATTTAAAGCTGCACTAGTTATTATTTTTTAACATTACCAATAGATCAAATCAAGTGATAATGTGAAAGGTGTCACTTGTACTGATGAACCCACAGAGAATCGTCACCCGACTGCACTTCCCCTCAGCTCTACAGAGCATTTTAGCATCTTTCTGCTTGTTGTTTTGGTTTTACTGGTCACAACTTTACTGTTTGGTTTATACTGTTCTTATGACCGTCGTTTCCAGATGCAACAGGCAGTTGATTTTATTGAAAAAGCTCTAGAAACCCACTGTACTTTACCTGCCCTTCATCAAACAGCAGACAGACATTTATAGTCTAGCTCGTAAACATAGCAGCTAATTTAGCAACTAAAGAGACAGATATTTCCCTCAGGAGTTAGTGGATACAGTAAATATTGGACTTTTTAGGTGGCTAGAAACACAACTCCAAATAAATGCTAATATTACCGCCCAAAAAGGGAAATTAATACTTCTTTAAGGTGTAATGCATCTGCATGATTTCATACTATAAAATCAAAATAGCAGGTGATAAGATCAATGCATTTGTTTAAACACAACCACACACACAAACTTAAAAAACAAGTTCAGGCCTGAAATGCTTCAATGCCTAATACCTTAATCTTGGTAAACAAAGCAGAGATACAGTCAAAGGTTTGCATTAAGCCAGGCTGCAGACAATCTTATTGGCTGCCAAATATTCCAGATCTTAGTTAATGTCTAGGAGCGATACGATCTGTCCTGATTCTGTTTTCTCCTCAGGCAGATGCTAAACAAGCGAGCCCAGACATTTCTTTGTACACCATATTGGGCAAAACTTCTTTTACAATATTCTGCTACGGCGAAAGACACTCAGAACTAACTAAAGAAAATGAAACATATGGCAAAACAATCCCAACTTGAGTCCACTACTAGCTTTTTCCAGAGCCTTCAGCTGTATCATAGTCTTTATCTGCATCCAGGTGGATCTGTTGACAGCTGTTACGATTTTATCCATAGCACTTTAAGGACTTTATTCGGTTTGCTGATGAGGACTGCATGTGGATTAAAAGCTCCAGAGTAAAAGAACTAGCAGGTGGACTTGAACTTTCTTGAAAAAAATTTTAAACCAACACATACACATTACCGTAATGCGATGCAGCCACATGACGTCTGTTTTAAGTTCCTCCAGCATGACTTGATTGGAAAACCGGTCAAAACACCTGTAGCCCACAGCTCCATGGAGCAAATTTGGGCAAACTGCATCCTGGGAAATGTAGGATACTTGTAAAATAGAAGGAACACACAGCAGGTTTGGCAAAGAGCTCATCAGAGAATGATATCTAAAATGAAGCTAACATCACAGATTTATATCTAACTGAAGATATAAGTTCTAAGAGTTTTAATAAAAAGTTGTATGTGTCATGTAAACTATTTACAAAAGGGGGTTTTGTTCTATTAGCTCTTGTTGCTTTGTAGATCATTTTCTGTGTGCAAGGTATTTTACCTCACGACTATATACTGTATGTATTTATATTAATCAGGGAACATTTTATGAATATAGATTTTGTTAAAATCAGTTAGACTCTGAGCTTTAACCTCTTGAACTCTTGAATCACTATAAACTCATGTTGTGCTGCAAAACACTGTTCAAACTCCCAGCAATTCAATTCCAAGTTTCCAAAGATACCAAATATACACTAATTACTAAATTACAGTATGTGTAAAATAATAAATAATACACAGGATATCTGGTGCAGCCTAAAAACACTTTGATTAAGTGTTGCAACAAGCAGACATTAGAAAGACATTACAGTGTGGATTTTTTACTTTAAACTAGGGAACATTTAAGGGAGGAAATTATGGATCAAGAGACAAAATCACATAAAACATTTTTCCTATGTATTTGGACTACAGGATCCTTTGCCTTGTATGTCATTAACAATATGGAAATATGCTCCCAGGACAAATTCTTTCATATTTATTTTACCTGTTGGCATTATTCTGACTCTGGTTGTCTTTTGTAGTTAAAAGGCTCAGAAAGTCCGTTTGACATTAAACGTAAGTCCGTTTAATGTCACCAGATGTTCTCCAGTTCTGCACTGGATAGACCGCGATCATACGATATGACACACAGGAGCCAGATGTCACTGACATCAGTAATTAGATTTATCTCTATTTGGGAGTAATGACAGACCCCCAACCAAACTTGTCTGCATTCCTCACTGTGGGACAGAGGCAGAAAAAAAACAAACACATTTCATCCTTGGCACCACCTTTGCCAAGCAGATAGCAACTCCAGCAACATGTGGCCTGCCCTTGAAGACTTCCCAAAACCACATGTGTGAATCCCCCGTCCCCTCAGACACACACAGATACACACACACATAGGCACATACAGGCAACCTGGTGTCGTTGGAGTGGGGTGATTAGGGGGAAGGAAAAACCGAAGGTACAAATCTTGAAAATTAAAGGACTTGCAGACTGGCCAGTTTTTCCTCTCTCATTCAAGAATGCTTCTCATTAGACAGCTGCCTCAATGTGAACCAGCAACCCGCAGATGCAGATTGCGTGGGTAAACAAAAAAAGGGGCTCAAACCCATAATGTTTTCAGTGTGTCTGCATGGGTTTTGGATCTAAATGTAGCAGGATGTGTTACATGATTTAAATCAAACTGGTCGTTGTTGCACAGTAAGGACAAGTTGAAGATAAATCAATCAATTAAATGGTTAGTTCACCTAAATCAATTACTCAACATTAGTGGTTTCCATTCATGCAAAGAGCCATCCATGCAAAGTGCCATTTTATAATAATTAAAAAGGTGTCAGGGCCAAAGTGGCTTTTTTGGTTTTTCTACATTTTCAAAACAAGAGAGGGCCGCAGACAGATGGCTCAATGACATGTCTCTGCATGTGTTTTGAAGTGCTACGATACACCACACATTCATCACACAATCTGACATACCTCTAAATAGATCTCATACAGTATGACACAGATTGTGACGAAATATTTTATTAGCCCCATCTTGCATCGTGTGATAGGGAGGGTATAAAAATTGTAATCTAAAAAGTAACTAAAGCTGACAAATGTAGTGGACTAAAAAGTACAATAGTTCCCTCTGAGATGTAGTGGAGTAGAAGTATGAAGTTGCATACTACTTGAGTAAAAGTAGGCTACTTAGTTTCATTCCACCACTGGTTAAACTGCTATGGAACTTGATGGTATAAAAACAGCTAATGGACAGTGATGAATAAGAGCAGGTTGATAAAAGAGCTAATACAATAATAATGAATAAAATATTCAATTGTTGTAATGTTTTTTTCTTTTTAATTTTTCCTTGTGGCAGGAACTAATTTGTCAGTGTCAAAGTTAAAAAGATGGTCATTCATTCTCAGGCGTTTTCCTTTACCTTACCCTGGGACAAAAACAATATATCACATCTGAACAACTGACGGTGTGGAGAGTCATAAAGGGGTTGTCAATAAATCTTAAACTTTCCCCCCATCCTCCTCATCCCTCTGTGTCCATGACATGATGGATAGGAAACACATGAGATCACGAGTTCATGTTTAAAGTGCTTCAGACATTAGCTCCGTTGCCCAATACCTATGCATATGTTTAACTTATGTGAGTATGTATTTGGTGTATGTGTGTGTGTGTGTGTGTGTGTGTGTGTGTGCGTGTGTGTGTGTGTGTGTGTGTGTGTGTGTGTGTGTGTGTGTGTGTGTGTGTGTGTGGTAGGCGGCGGTGATGGATGAGCAGGAAGTCCCCATACAAAGTATATCCACTTTTTTATACCGCTTGCCTCGAGTTAAGGAGCCCTTAACTTGCGTCAACTTTATCAAGCTGGTGAATTATTCACCGCGGGAGCCATTTAATCATCTGAGTTTATTTAACCTTTCAGAAAGCCCGCCCAACATCCAACAGGGCCGTGTCATAGGTGTGTGTACACTACAGGGAAAGGCATGTGCTAAGTGAGTGTGTGTGTATAGAATTAGAGTCAGCAGCGTATCCTGTTTACATTCACACGCTCGACTCCCATACATTTTTTGTAGTCAGGTTAAGTTAAGCAAATGTCCCCTCACTTCTTTCTTTTGCGGCATTATCTTTATCTTTAGTGTCGCACAGATGTGTGGAGACATAGGTCACCAATCTTGAGCACATGGCACCCCATGTTAGCCTAACGGTATCGTCATCGTCACTCCACCTGTTCCCTGCACATTGCGTCCATTTTGTTCCGAAACAGCAACTGTTGGGCTGTAGGGGGTTTGAAATCCATGTGAAAGCAGCCTGCTGACCTTCTCCCTACGAGGTGTTTATGGCAGCAAGTTGGATTTTAGGCACTTGAGCTATGTGACGCCTCCTGATCCCATACTTGTGTGTAAAATCCCTTCATTCCTCGGGCCGAACGCAGCCCCTACCATCGCTACAGTTTGAAATCTTAGATTGTGGGAATATGGCAGATAAATGTCCACCTTTCATCCCTGTTTGACTCTTTAAGTGTAAAGAATTCAAAGGCATTCTGGTCTGATGGTGATAAATGTGGCTTCAGATGATTTCCGAGGAAGTATGTGTGCTTAACAAATGCTCATATCTTTCCACCGCTCTCCTTGTTCTATTTCAATCATTCAGCGAGCTGGCAGGCAGAGAGATTTAAGAGATTTCCTTTGAAAATGTCAGTCACAACAACCAGTCTAATTGAATACCCGCCTCTACTAAACTACCACATTACATGATGTCGGGCGGTTGTTGCCAGATAGTGAGTTCAAAACCTTTGGCTGCGGTGCTGTTGACCACATGTGATGGTTTTGAGACAAGGCCTCCACTGTTCATGGAGCAACTCTGTGTGGATGAGAGCAGCCGGAGGAGGCTACAGCTGCTGATAACGTTGACTCTGGACTAATTTGAGTCATGTGTTACAGGATGAAAGCAGACTTATTGAGGGTGAAGTTTAAAGTAGTAATCTCCGAATTTGTGATGCTTTGATTTTGGTGACATATGTGGCGCTAAGCGGTCATTGCTGCTGCGTTTTTTTTACCACATTTCCCAGCGATCACTTGTCAAACAGATGCTTTATTTCCTGTGAAGATTAAATGCATTTGATGTTGACAGGCAATAAAGGTATGGCAGTGTTTTATAAATTCTAATGTTTTTTTATCTCTTGGTTTGTATCTACGGAACAAGCTCTACAAAGCTTTTTAGCCTCTTTTAGCTGTATGCTACCTGCCCAGCACCAAACAGTTAGCAACAAGCTAGTGAACATAGTGGAGCATTTAGCAGCTAAATTTTCCTACGGAGTTGGTAGAAAGCAAAAAGCTAAGCTAAAAGAAGAGTGCATATTGGACTTACATTCATTGGGTGGACAGAAACACAGCTCCCTAGCGAATGCTGATTGTTGCTGCATGTCTGCTAGATGTATGCAACTGCTTGCTAATGCAGTCACTATAACAACTTTAAAAGATGCTAACATGTCAGCTGATGTGTTTTCATCTTGTTCTGCCGCCCCTAAGTTGCTAACAAAAATCTATTTAAGTTCAAGTTTGAGTCAGTTTTATGCCTAAAATAAAAAACATCAGATATTAAAAAAGTCCTTTGTGCCTCACACTGTTACACGTCTAAAATGTTTATTAATTTAGTATTAATAGTGTGAATTCATACACAATAAAATATACCCTTGCTAATTTCACTACACATGGTATGGTGTGACCAGTAGCTTATGGTGGCTATTGTTAGCTAATGCTAGCAATCTTTAGACAGATATTGCTGTGTAACTGACATTGCTGAGTCACTTTAATGATTGTATAACTCTTTCCTACTTGTGCTACTGATAAACCAGGTTTAAGTGATTGCCATTTGCCTATAAAAGTCACAAATGGTCACAGTAGACGCTGTTCAGTAAAGTTACACAGAATCCCTTTAAAAGGTCAATTTTCAGGTTCATACTTGTATTTTATAGCCTGACAAGCCAGACCCACATCAAGATGTTGGGTCTGGGAACTCACCATTGGCAGGGCTCAATCCGAGGGGCGGGATAAACGGTTGTCTTTCATATTCCCTCTGCACTCATAGCCAACCAGAGCAACGCTAGTTGATAGATTAAACTTTTGCTGTAGGCCTATCCCTTCGGCAAAACTCCGAACACATCTTCCTTTTTTAAGAATTACTTCAGTGCTTAACTCCAAGTCTTCCAGAGTCGCGGCCAAAGCCAATTTGAAAGACTGCTGTTTGCCAGCAGCAGCAGCCATCTTCTTTGTTTTCAAGTAGCAGGGAATTCACGCGGAACTGTCTCTGCCGTCCTTATGTTAAGGCCGCCCACTGACTCTATATACAACGTGATCGGCCTGACCAGAATTAGTTTTTTCCATCTCGCAAGCCAAGTTGCTAGACTGATGCTGGCTGCAAATTACATTTGCTGCCGCTAGGGTGCGTCTAGATTTCTAGGCTATGTATTTTATGTTTCTACTAGAATATGTTTACATGCATTAATGTTAAAAAAACGTTTTCTTTTTCTCATACTGTCTGTCTGAATATAGGCTACCTGTCTTTACCCTCTGTCTTAAACGGTCTGTTTTAGCACCTCTCTCTTAAAGCCCCCATCCTTAAAGAGGTCAGTCTGCTCTGATTGGTCAGTGTTTCCGGGTTTTCTGTATCTGTCCTCTCCATGTCACAGGGAATGACTGTAGCGGCACTGTAGTGGCACTTCCTACCTATTAATAGTATAACAATGACATCACAACTGGCCCCATATTTTTGTTTTACAATATGGGGCCTTAAGACACAAACATATCCTGGTTGAATAAAGGTAGAACAGGGAGGGAGCTGCTACTAACAGAAAGTGAATAAAACTGCATATAAAGAAGTTATATTATTATGAAGTTAGTTTTTTTTATTTTCGATTCAATTCTCTATAAAATCGGAGACATATGCATTTGACACTTTTTACATCAAATTCCACAGAAGCGTGTCTCTAGTGATAGATCAATATTTTCAGGGACTCCCTCTAACCTTGTGTGTTGCCCAGTGAGGGTCCTGAGTGTCTGGCAGACGAAAACAGAGGTCCCTCTCATGAAAGCCAGACCCCAACACGGCTGGCTGACATCAAAGTTCCCCTCCACGCTCAGACACAGACAAGACAGAGAAAGGCCAAGCGGACAGAAATCAAAACAATAACTTTTATCATTTATTTTCCCTCAGCAGGGAAGTCCTTAGATTAAACACCAAAATAAAAAGCACTCCTGGAGACACAGACTGAAGAAACAACCACTGATAATTGATATTTGAACACCTGCTGAGGAAAAAGGACAGCAAGGCTCTGGACTTCGGGCCAACGCATACAGTTTCAACACAGCTATTGTTCACCGCTCCTCAACCACAGATTCACCTCACATTCAGCTGAATGAGATGTTGCCTTCACCTCCATCTCTGCTTTGACAGGCCTTTATGATAATATTGTCGAGGCTGTGAGGGTTGACATACCCTGCCAAAGTGGCGAGAGACACATCTGAATCACAAGTAGAGGTTGACTTCTGCTGCCCTCTTCCCCTCGAGGAAAAACCACAGCGTAATTTGTGATGGTGGAATCAGGATCTGGGAGGTGGGAGAGGACAAGAAAGTGGGCTGTTCTCTTAGCCCGAGTTATGTCTGGAAACAATTACATTTGGAAATGTATCTGACTCTTCCAAGAAGCTTTTCAGTAAAATACAATTTGTATCATTTCTTATGGCATGCAAGTAAATCAAGGCTCTATGCAAAGCACAAGACTCTTTCACAAATGACTACAGTGTGAGGTCGAAGGGGCAATCACTGAAGTTCTATTATTGGTTAAACTCACTGTGTTTACGTATGTGCCGTGTTAAATGCTTCACTGGGGATTCATCATTGATTCTCTTTAAGTTTACTATACTTTTGACAGCTTTGATGAGAGAAATAATTGTATAGTATCTTTATTTCTAAGATGTGTGTCACCTGCTAAGAGGTCTATTCAAAGATGAAATAGGACATATGAAAATGTAAAGGTAAAGTTAAATGTGGATCGGATTAATTTTGATTTAAATTCAGTCCATTACATGTCATTTAGCTGACGCTTTTATCCAAAGCAACTTACAATTGCTGTATATGTCAGTGGTTGCACGCCTCTGGAGCAACTAGGGGTTAAGTGTCTTGCTCAGGGACACATTGGTTGATGTATCGCAGTGGGAATCAAACCCAGGTCTCCCACATCAAAGGTATGTGTCATATCCACTGCGCCATCACCCACCCAATCACCAGTCCAAAAACCTGTATTCCTTCTAGAATAGATTTAAATATCCATTTTTATTTAATTATGAAGAGAATAAAAATTCCTGCTAAAACTGAAGTGAATGTGAACTGACATTATTCTTGATATAATATGCTTGCAACATTATTTTAAGACAGGAATCTACAGTTTGATAAGACAATTCAATTACATCAGTCAAGATCTGCTGTACTCATGTGCAAGGTTGTAGTTGGGAAAACCTGAGTCACGTAGTACCCCTGCATCTTTAAACAACACCAAAAATGATGATGATATCTCAATCTACAATCTGTATTTCCTCCTCAATGTAGTGCTATATATTCACAGATTACAGATTAACAATTACATGTCCAAACAGTATTGTATGTAATCTATGGTCGACCCCAAAATCTAATACGCGATTTGCGTTAAATATTACGGTAAAGCCATGAAATGAGATTTCGATAAATTTCTATGAATAAAAGTTATCATCACAAACATATCTCTGTACACTACCAGTTTTAAAATCTGCTAGAATCACTCATGTGTACTATGTGTCAACTATCAAACACCAGCTAATTGCTAAAACTCAATTTTCCTCCGCAAGATTTATCACACTTTATCACAGTATTTCAAGTGTTCAAGGTATTTTTAATTTAAATGTATTGTAAATGGTTGTGGCAGATTATAGCTGCAATTCCTTTTCATGCCCTCAGCTAGCTACTCCCCAGATATTGTCTCCAAGCAAACGTTGCCTTTAGTTCCGTCAGTGTGATCACTGAGGGAATTTCATTAGAGTGAGACCTCCGTGACTGAGACTGATAACAGCAGAGGAGGGCAGGAGGAAGAAGGGGAGGGAGGAGAACAGCATGGACTGTGTTTGACCAAAGACAGAACTCAGTTTGTTATCTGTGCTGGGTGGTGAGGAGAAGAGAGGGCAGAGAGAAGGGGCGGAGATAAAAAAGAAAAATGAAGAGGGGAGAGAAGGAGAGATGGAAGGATGCTGGGGAGGAGGTGAGGGGAAAAGAGAAAAAGGAAGAAAAGGAGGAGGGGAGAGGAAAGGAAAAGGGGAACAGAGTGGAGAGAGAAGGGAGATAAGGAGAAGGGAGAGGAAAAGATAAGAGAGGGATGGTAGGGGAGTGGAGATGGAGATGAGAGGAGAGGAGAGGTTAAGAAAGGAGAGTAAATGAAAGCAAGGGAAAGGAAAGGCAGCAGAGGAGAGAAGGAAAAAAAAGAAGAGGACAGAGGGAGGAGGGAAGGAGAAAACAGGAGAGAAGAGAGAAAAGGAAGTAGGAAAGGGGAAAAGAGGAGAAGGTAGGAGAAGAAAAGGGAGGAGAGAGTAGAGGGAGGGGAGGCACGGGAGACACAAAAGAGGAGAGAGGGGGGGAGACAGTGACGTAGGAGAGGCTGATGAGGCCTGGACTCCCCACTGAGGAGTGATACGATGGTAATCTCTCAGCTGGAACATCTGGTCCGGCCCTGAACAATGACTCCTGCAGGCAGATTGCAGTGATCCGGCCGGCCTCTCTCTTAGTCCTGCAGAGATGGCCTGATAACCCACCTCCACCAGTCTGACTCTGCAGGTCAACGCCATGCCGATCAACAAAGACGTACCTTGTCTGTGGACACACCGGGTCACAGGTAATGAACCTGCTTCGATGTGGTCTGATGGGAAAGTAGGAAGCTGGTCAGATAGGAGCTCCTGTGTTCAAGGTGATGAGTGAAACCCCCCGGGAGACATTCCTCACAGATCCTCTGCGCATTAATGTGACATTCACTCTGAAGATGAGCCATTAATTGAGTGTTATTTTACAGTTGTGTCATACTCTAAGTGCTGCCCTATAAATCAGTTTAATAGCCTGAGTGTGTGTTAGTACAGTAACTGGAGATACACAGTTGTAAGATGATTAATGCTTTGTTTTTCTTTTTTAGGTTTAAGATGCTTTGGAGATCACTTCAAGGATATAAAATGTCCCATGAAAAGACATTGGAGGACAGAAAGACACCATGAAGTCCTTAAAACTGAAGAAATTCCAGATGGTGCTCAAGTGGAGGACAACATCACAGGAGACTATATGGCTCATGAATGTCAGCAACTCTGATTAAAAGCCATTCCACTTGGGGGGAAAACTGCTGGCTTTGCTTTTCATGCTCATTTATCAAATGGGATTGTTTGTATACAGTTGTTTTATTCTCCCAGAGTGTGTGTGTGTGTGTGTGTGTGTGTGTGTGAGAGAGAGAGATGAGATGAATGTAATTAAAGTTTTTTTAATTAGATGCTGTTCTTTTCTGGGAAGCCTGTGGCAGCGCTGGGTGGAGCCAGAGTGGAGACAGGAGGTTTGTGGTCTGGCTGAGGGAACCACGGCGGCCAGGGTAATGGAAACCGGGTGTTCACTGTACACATATACACATATATGCAAACACACACAGTCACGTACACATGCACTTGCGCCCACACACACATAAACTGAAGCTGAAGAGAGAATAAACACATAGAAAGCCACATAAAGTTATGCAGACGTGAATCTGAATGCACAACCCCCACAATACTAATGCATACCCCACACACGCACATACGCACGCACACACACACACACACACACACACACACACACACACACACACACACACACACACACACACACACACACACACACACACACACAAATACAGAAATTCATTTGTGTGACTACCTGCATTATAGTATTCAGCCTGCTGACACGTAAATTCCCTAAATAGTGATGCTGTGTGCATTTGCATGCTCCAACATGCAAGCTCATGCATACATAAAAACAAATACAGACTGACACACACACACCCTCCTACATACTAATGCACAATCCTCACGCACAGGCACGGATGAGTACACGCAGGGAAGCACATGCATGGATGCACAGTCATTTGCTGCCTATCACTTACTCACGGATGTGCATGCGCACACACAGAACTCATTATAGATGCATATAGCGCACACAAACATATAAACACTCCCAGATGCATGCACATACACATACATAAATGCACTCACCCCCTCCCCCCACACTTAGGCACATGCTTCAGCAGACACATACAAACACGAGCCTTCATCACTCAAATCCCTTGGCACGTACACACACGCACTCACCAATATAATTCATGCACACATTATTTCAAACCACTCTACAAATACACACACACAATCAGTCACGACACAAAGGCACACACACCCAGCCCCGATAAGTCCAACAATGATACAGAACCATATACTGCATCTTTCTCGGCTTTAATGCACTCACACACATACAGCAGGGCCAGGGAATACAGAAAACAGATCTTGGGCATCTACTGACATCAGCGAGGCAAAGGCCCGCCTTTTCCATTAGACACTGACGTCAGTTTTCCACAAAACGGTTTCACTCCAAATTACAGGCGATCAAACCCGTCCTCTGCTGACAGTTAAGAATAGATCAATCTTAAGATACATGCAGCAAACAGAGCCACCTCTGCGGACGTTCTTCTCCCTCCAGACTGTGTGGTCAAACTGTCATAAATAGGTACAGAGTATCTACGTCTGACTGTCAATGCAAACAGAGTGGAGACTGTGAAACCCTGAGGATGCACTGGCCCCACTCCAGCCACTAGAGTCAGATGTATGTAAATATATGGAAAACACTGAGGTGTGAGAGTGCATACATACATTCACAAAGCCACCAGATGTGCTTTTTAATGAGGTTGGCTTCCTTTAATAAACCCCAGTAACTTTGATTCTACTGTGCCTTCAGTATGTTCAGTATTCTTTCAGTCCTGGTCGGTCTACATGAGCAGGTCAAATTGGGCAGCAACAGGTCAATCACTATGAACAGGGCACCATCTAGTGTTGCATGCAGAGTATGGGAGAGCAGTTTTTTTTCTTGACGGAGAAACACAGCCATATTGGGTGTTTTCTGGCTTTGTGTGCAAAGTGTTTTTCCCCTCATAAAACACTCGGGTCACTGAAAGGTAAGTTTCATGTCGGAGTTAAACTAAAGAGCTAAAACAGAGCTGAACAAACCCAAAAGTGCAGTGGTCTTCCGTGTTTGGTAAGGAGGAGCGGGTGGGGGGTGGGGTGTGTGCAGGGCAAGCAGATGTGACTGTTTGCATATGCTGGGCTATTAAACAAACCAAACCTGTGTGCTTGAGGCACTGCTACATCTCTGGATGAAAGAACATTAAAGCTAAATATGTATTATTCTAGGCAGAGCTGCAACTTTCACTTTCATTACCAATTACTGATAACTTTCTCGATTAATCATTTGATCTTTATTCAATGTTGGAAAATGCTGAAAAAAAGCCCATCACATATTCTATTAAAACTCTTAAAATTGCTTGTTTTGCTTGATAATCTATTCAGTGAAGTATAACATTACACAAAGTAAAGCAACAAATCAGTACAATTTAGTTAGCTGGAACATGATATATCTGGCACGTTGTGCTTAGTTTTATATTTAATTTTCAGTCAGTCAACTTATCGTTTCAGCTTTGATTCTATCGGATCGGTTAATATTAGAGCTGCATCGACAGAAGTCGAGCAGGTCATTTTTGTTTTATATCACCGTAAACTCAACATTTTTGGGGTTTTCCACATTTGTTGGACAAAACAAAAACATTTGAAGATGTCACCTTGGGGTGTCGAAAACTGGGATGGACATTTTCCTGACATTTCCTAGACCAAACGATTAATTAACTTAGTAATCGGAAGATGAATCAATAATAAAAATAATCATTAGCTGCAGCCCTGTTTATTATATTGCTGTCCCAGGCGCATTTTTGTTGTGATGTCATTTTGTAGACTAAAAAAGAACCGAATAACCTAGCTTTACAAGCAGCATATCTCTAAAATCTTCACAATTTCACTTTTCAAACACAGCAACGCTTGCAATTGAGTCAAATAGTCACTTTTTACCAACATTGTGTTGCTACGCACACCTGTAGTGCCCTGTGTCCTAGTTTGACTGTTAATAAATCATTATGGAGTAGTTAGAATTTAATTTTTAGATAATTTAAAATCCAGAAACGTTATGTTTTGCATTGACAGTTTAGTTACGGTCTTACCCAACTGGGCACACACATCACAGGTAGATAATTGTGAGCTTAAAGGTGGGGAAATGAAGGTCCAAAAACCTTTTCACTACAAACGTAACAAACCAAATACCTCAACATTTTACCACTTTAACTTCTGCAACTGCAGAAGACTTTGTTATCTCTGAACACCTGTAATCTCCACAGAACACACTTGTTTTTTTAATAAACTTTGGCTGTTGCTTGTATCATTCCACATTTTCAACATAACAGAGGAAAGTTTAGGATCTGAAACCATGTTTTCAGGTGCTTTCAGGTTGTTTTGGGTGTGGCACAGACACTTCCACTGATAAAAAGTGAGTCTGCAGGATACAAATCCTGCTCACTGAGCTCTCAACAACAAAAACGAAACTTTGCAAAGACAATAAAACACAGCAAATGGTGTTTATTGTCAAAGTGTAGGAGTAGGACAATGTTATATGTGCATAATTCATTATTGTGTACTCTAATTGTGCAACAAACTAAGCTACAGTATATACAGACATCTATCATTAACAGTTGATAGCTGGATGACAGTTATACTGTATAACAGTAAATCTAGTTGGCCGGTTGCTTGGGCAGGACAGCCTTTAAAGACAATCCGTCAAATGCCCAAGACTTTGGTATCATCTGCATCAAATGCAAAATGGTGAATCTTACTTATTACAGTGTAATATCAATCAATACAACTAAACACATCCATTAAAAACATCCACATGAATATACTCAATGCAACAAATGTTATGCAGAAAAATCTCCCCCCCCCCCTCATTCTGTTTCTCTCTTTTATCTCCATAAAATTCAGTAAAGGTTAAACAAACATTTAAATGTTACATATCCCATAAAAGTAAAAGAGAATAATGTAATGAGAACCCTCAGTCTAGATAGCAACGATGCTTTGTGAAAAATATATGTAGAGTGAACTAAACATTTACATGATTTTACAGGTGGAAAGAAAACATCGTTTTGACATAACTCTTTAGAATAATAATAATAATAATAATACAGCCCCACAGTCTTATGAACATGCTGTGATCTCGTTACTCACTCCGATCATTGTCCATGTGATGTCAGGCCGTCAGCCTGTCACAGGGTTGTGTTGTGTCAGTGTGTATACATGTTTTTAAGTGACTGCTGTGGATGTATGTGCATCTGTATGTCAGTACGAGTGTGTTTTGGTGCGTTTGCAGGTTTAACAGTCCCCAGAGTTATGCGAATGTGGCCCGGTCTCCATTTTCCAGTCTCTCTGGTCGGTGGCCTCTGCCTGGCCGTGCTGGGAGGCCGCGGGAGACAGGGTCATCTGTCTGCGGGGGTTGCCACTGTGCATGGTGTTCCAGTGGCGCTTCAGATCGGACGCTTTGATGAAGGCTTTTTCGCAGGAGCCGCAGTTGAATGGCCGCTCGCCCCGGTGCTGCCGTTCGTGGTCTTTCAGATGAGACTTGTGCTTGAAAGCCTTTTCGCAGATTTGGCACCCAAAGGGCCGCTCGTTGCTGTGGACCCTCTCATGCCTCTTCAGGTCGGGGCCCCTGATGAAGGCCTTGCCACACACAACACAACGGTGAGGCTTGAAGCCGGAGTGGATTTTCAGGTGCTCCTTGAGGTGGGCGGCAGTGGTGAAGGCTTTGGGGCAGTGCTCACAGGCGTAGGGCCGGTTGGCGGTAAGCAGCCGCTCCTTTTTGGCGTTGTGGTCCATGGGCTTGGCACCTGAGCTCTGGCAGGAGCCGTGGTCGCGGTGGCCGTACAGCAGGTACTCCAGCTTCATGTCGCTGGAGGAAGAGGAGCCCCAGCCGTGGCTGTGAGGATCTTTGCTCATGTTGGTGTTGTAGTTGTGCGGCTGAGACACGTGTGAGCCCCCGGGGCCCATACCATCCATCCCCTGATCATAGAAGCTGTTCTTCCTCACTTCCTCCATAGCCAACTCCTTCAGGATGGCGTCCTGAGCTCGCATCCCGTGGTCCCCAGGAGCCTGGTTCTCCCGGGTCTTCATGTTGGTCAGCTCACGTTTCTGGGTGCACAGGTTATCCAGGAAGTTGATCCCCAGGATCTGGCCGGATGACATCATCATATTGATGTCCTTCTTCCTCACAGCGAGCCTGGCTGTGTACATGTAATTCAGCACCTCTTCAAAGATATCAGAGCGGATGAAGTCCAACTCCACGATGGAGTTGTCCTCATCACTCTGTTTCTTGAAAAGCTTTTTGAAGTAGTTGCTGCAGGCTGCCAGGACACAGCGGTGAGCCCTGAACTCTATGTTTTCCACCACCACCACCACATCACAGTGCTCACCTTCCATCCTCTGCTGGTTGAGCATCTTTAGAAAGGTGGCTTTGTGGTCATAGTCGATATATCTCAGTAAATCAGACATGTTGCACGTCAATTTAGAGCAACCTGCAGAGGAAAAACAGTAAAACGTCAGATATTTTGATTTGCACAATAAATCGGGCATGTATAACCTGCAAAGCTGAGGGGTGGCGCTCTATTTGCATGCTTCTTATGATAATACATACAGGTTGCATATAGGAACAAACATGCACACACGATTATAAGAATAACTTCCATTTGTTTACAGATGACCGACAAAAATGCAGAGGAGTTGACAAAAGTAGCTAAATTAACCATGCATAAATTTGGAGAAAACCCACACACGATAGGCCCGACAGCAATAAAAGCCGCAGTAATACTAATAAAATGATATATACACGCTAACAAACAAAAAAACAAATACACTTTCTTAACTTAAATAGTGCAATTTAGCCGCTTTGTTCGCGTGACAATCGCGTTGCGTGCAGATAGGATAACCTGACTATTTCACATTTCACTGCGCCCAGCCATTTTGGTCAGCAAGCCTCCATTGACATGTTTCTGGTGTCTTTAAAGCAGTTCACAAACAGCGGGGAACACGGCAACGAACAGGCGAACACACGGCTAAAAAAACCGCCGTGTGTTTTCCTGTGCTGTCCGAAGCAACAAAGAGAAAATAAGAAATCTTAATACCCGAAGCCCTGAACGCGATCCCTGTGTTGTCACGCAAGGCAGTCGACGACGATCCAGAGCTGTCGTTTTTCCTCTTCCTCCTCTTGTTGTTACTGTTGGTCTCACAGGAAACGGCGCGTTGTTCTGCCGCCACCTACAGCACCGGAGCGGGTACTCCACAAAGATCGTCTATGTTTTAAAAGATGAGTCACTCCGCGCGGCTCTGTCCGAGCACTGAATATCTTCCTCAATGTTTTGACCAAAAACAATTGAACAGCTTTGTCAGTGTCTGTCTATAGCCTAATACACGTATTTGAAATCGAAAAACTGATATACAATTTGATTTACGGGACACACTCATACACAAAACTGTTCAGCTCTTCATTTTTAAACAGAAACATGGCACTATTTACTATTAAAAGTTAAAAACTTAAAAACTCAGCTAATGCGCTTCATATATGGGTAGTGGATAAGATTTGATTGACAGTGGTCTGGCAACACGAGCACAGGTTTGATTCTTAAACTTTTTTGCAGTATACTCATACACTAATGTAGCCTACAAACTGGACTAGCCTACTGCATTTTAATGATCTAGCCTAATTTGAATGATTTAATTATGAGCTTGTTCTGTCATTGACATGTAGG
Source organism: Sander lucioperca (assembly GCF_008315115.2). NCBI lineage: Eukaryota > Metazoa > Chordata > Actinopteri > Perciformes > Percidae > Sander > Sander lucioperca. The sequence goes on from NC_050181.1 coordinate 4,966,483, forward strand.
CCTATAAATAGGCTGTTACAGTTAGGCCTCTTAAGGGACATCTAATTGCAAATGTCACTTGTCCATCTGTCCTTTTTTCTGTATTTTTTTTTAAATAACTTTTTAAATAGCATGATCATGCATCTGTATAACTGTTATAAAATAACTGTTATAAAATTTCCAAAGGTCCATGACAAAATAAAATAAGACAATTGTTGTAAAACATATGGTTAGAGCAAAGGAAAATGTTTGTCTTCTTTTTATTTTAAAATGTAGCCTTTGATTATTTACAGAATTATCAGATCAATACAGTTGGGCTCCATTTAGTCACACACTGCTGAGTAGCCTAAATAAAAAGGGTTTAAGAGATATTGTAGAACTGCAAATCGAAAAAGATCAACTGGCCCTCCTTTTTGTGTCGCCCTCGCACCCAGCAACAGAAGCCGAGTGAGAGCTCTTACCTTTTGTTTCCTCTCTGGCTCACAAGCACGTACACACAGCGTGCGGAGCTTTAAACGCTTGTTTGAGTTCAACATAATTACCTATAGCTGTAAAAATCCTGTCTTAATTACCCCGAGGGCGCTTCTTTAAACAGGACAATTAAGTGTTTCGAGCATTTGGTTTAATGAATAATAGATCGACTAAAACTTACAAATTCAACCCCCTCCCATTAACATAGGCCTATTTATTTATTTATTTTTCAAACCAATGTTTAAGCTTAAGGATTTTAATAATCCCACGTTGTCCATCAGGTTATTTCAGTACCTGAGGTTATGAAATCTGTTTTGGCTCTCATAGCTCAGGTTGTGTAACCCTGAACCCATAGGCCTATATTTTAACTAAGTATGACAATGAATAAAAAGAATTTAGAAAAAAAACGACATGATAACCTCCCAATTTATAAATTAGGCAAATTTAAGATTTTTGTGATATGATCCCATGGGATCACTAGTGTCTTATTTAATTGAGCACAACCATAGTTTAAGCCCTTATCTGAATTATCACTCAGAACTTTGAGATGTTGAGTCGGTGTAAAAACCTGTCAGTGTTAAAAGATCTCAATCAATGGGTCCAACGGTGACACAAGTTTCACTACTGTGGTCAAAATGTTATTTGAGAAGAAAACAGCAAATAAAAACAAATGCATTTGCCACTTTTATTTCACCATTTTGAGGAAAACATGGCTGTACACGGACACTACTCGGTTATTCAGATACAGTTGAACAGATGAGGGAGGCATACAGTTGACATGTCTAGGGTGGGAGGGTGGGGTGTTTGACAGATCTCTCTTGGCTAAATTGGGCAGAGCTCGGCAGTCTGAGCCCTTTGCATCACAGTCACACAAACCTGGGACTTGTGCTGCAGCCGACCATCTACCCTGGAGAACATTCAAAGCCTGCACAGGCACGTACAAATCTATTTCTTGCACAGAAATCTTGATTCCTTGGCGTTTGCCAAAACAGACCTTCTCTTGTGGAATCAATTGATGAGGAAACAATAAAATACTGAAATGATCATAAAAAGGGAAATGCAATTTGAGTGGATGTGACAAAAATCAACTGTGAAAGATACATTTCTATTATCCTAGGAAAGCTTTGATTTGTACAGAACTGCGCTGTAGTGATTTCTGTGTTGGCATACCTGACGGAAATTCATCGGCTTGTTGGAGTGAGTGAGGCAATGCTGCCAATGAGGTTGGCACTTCTACAGCAAGGTTAAATAGTGTATGCTTCCTAACATATACAGCCTACAGCGATTTAAGTTTCTGGAGTGATGGCTTTGTTTCATAAATAAAACGTTGCTACAATAATTATTCTCAATAATCATAAAAATGCATCAAAGTCATAAGGCAGTGAAAGCAAACCATTTGCTTGCTGCACACAGGTATTCGGCGTGCAGGTGGATCGAGAACCATTTTTAAAATCGTACAGTTTTCAGTATAATCTTGCCATTTGTTTGATAATGCAACATTGCGTCCTTCTCATGCAAGATGCATTTATTTATTTTGCAGGTAATGGTTGCGACTAGCTGCAGCATTTGGAGAGTAGGAGCCTTTCTAATCTTCTGAGAGTCCCGGAGTAATATGTGGCGTTCTGGATGTTGGATTCTAGGTGGTTGAACAGAAAACAGCCCTCAGTGTTACTCCTGGAAGAACAGAGGAAACGGCAGTTAGTACATCCTGCATATTTAATCACATATGAACCTTTAGCGCCACTGTGCACCCTGCCAAAGACCGAAAATGAGCCTGATAAAAGGTTATGGCAGTTACCACCATGAAATAGATGCACCGACGCACAGTTAGAAAAACTGCCAACACAACATAGATACACACAGACTTCTTGGGTACTTTCTGGCTATAACTAACTTACAAACAAAGCTCCCAATGGCTCAACTTTTTTACTACCCATTTTGAGTGTGACCACAAGCAACATGTCACTAAGGCTGGTGGTGTCACAGGTGAGGAACAAACATAGAAAACTATCACTCTCTTATGTGTAATGATGCGGTATGAATTTTTATTTTAGTGCATTCAATTTATAACACGTCACACAACTATCCTCCAGTACCACATGCTTTTTAAAAACAAAAACAAATCTGCTATCTGGTCTTCATCATAGAGAGGGGGGGGGGAGGGGGTGGGAGGAGATTTAGAGATATTGCTCCTTAAGACATGAGGCATTCTGGATTTCTAAAGCAGCGCTTTAAGCAAAATTACAGGATTTGTTTGAGAACAATGAGACATTTAGTTCATGGGATGGATGTGTTAAGTTGAAACAGATGAACTTTGAGATTAGTTAGGGTTATTCATAAATGTGAATTGATGCAAGGAATTATAATATACTGAATGATGTGACTGAAAGAATAAATGTGTTGCCTTATATTTAAAAAAGCTGATATTTAGGGCCTTTCCTTCAGACTGACCAATCAGGTGGAGAAATACAGTGCTGAGTGGGGCAATTACATCTCCTTTATCAAAGGTCCCTAACACAACATTTCGGCTCCATTCCTCACTATCTACACATCTGCCAAAGTATAGTTGTGTGTGTGTGTGTGTGTGTGTGTGTGTGTGTGTGTGTGTGTGTGTGTGTATATATATATATATATATATATATATATATATATATACACAAACATTTTAGAAAACACACACACATATATATACACACATGTATGTATGTATGTATGTATGTATGTGTGTGTATATATATATATATATATACACACACACACACACACACACACATACATACAAAGTAATGTATGTCTTTTTTATTATTTAATTACTTAGTTATTGTCTACTGTTAATTTTCTTTTACCAAGTCTGTCAGATTTTTTTATCAATATCATTTTATATCATTTCCAATCTGTGTATCTTGTCTCGGTTTTCCTATAGCCTTGTGTTAATGGCTATTTGTCGTGTTGTCTTTTCTTCCTGTTAAAAAACAAAAACTACTGATTACAACCCACCGCCCCCCACGTGATATTTAACATTTTTACCCATTCATGAGCTAACATGAAAGATAGTATTTTTTATAAAGAACATTCTGAAAAGATGATTGTGATATGATATGTTCTTTATTAATGGTCATTTATATTTCAGATTAAAAGTCATTTTCTTAAAGACGGGGACGTTGTGAATGAAGTTCTATATAGTATACATGGTATTTATTTATGCTGAATATTAGTAACAGTATGAGGAAACCACCAGCCTGATGAAGGCCAGATGACCGGTGAATTTGGTAAAAAAAAGAAGAAGTGGTGAGCTGGTGACGAGTTTTAATTTTGAAGGATTTGAACTGGAGCTCACACTGGTCCATATCGCTGTGTGTGTGTTTTCAAAGTAACACCTTGTTCAATTTTAACTGTGTACAATGCTACTCCAAATATTTCTGACACCGTTTAGTCCCAACACTCTGTGTGTATCTACAGTGGTAAGAGACAAGCATCCAAAAGACCAGAGAAAAAACATTTAGTAACATGTTAATAGTGCTACTCAGAAACACAGCAGGCCACACACACACACACACACACACACACACACACACACACACACACACACACACACACACACACACACACATTTCTTTCACTATCTTTGTGGGGACCCGTCATTGACATAATGCATTCCCTAGCCCCTTACCCTAACCATCACAACTAAATGCCTAACCTTAACCCTTACCCTAACCTAATTCTAACCCTAATCCTAAATCCAAGTCTTAACCCTCAAACAGCCCTTTAACCTTGTGGGGTCCAGCATTTTGGGCCCCACAAGGCTGTGCAGACCCCACAAGTATACTGTATTCCCCGGTTTTTGGACCCCACGAATATAGTCACACACACACACACACACACACACACACACACACACACACACACACACACACACACACACACACACACACACACACACACACACACACACACACACACACACACACACACACGGCAGCAGAAACAAAGCCAAGCATTCCCATCTGGTGAGTCACGCAAGTAGACATGCACGTCTTGGGATGGATTCAGTTAAAAGCTAGCGGAATAACAAGCTTCAGAGCCAAAATGTGAATTAGAATGAACTGCACAATTCCAGATTCTAAATGCTTGAGAGAGAAGTTGGAGAGGTTAGAACGGCATGCTGTGGGTGTAATAGAATGAGAGGTTCCCTCACGCAGCTCCACACCTGAAATAATCCTCACAATACTGCCAGCGGACAAGTTGGAACACAAATGGCTGCATTTATGAAGTTTGCAGAAACACTGCCACAAGTACTGATGACCTATTTATTCCCCCCACACAGAAAGGAAGATTGTAACTGAAAGGGGCAGTATGCCACGTATTGATTTAAACACAAGTGTCCTAGAAACACGGTTTCAAGATGTCAGGGATTCACCTCATACGTGAACATTTCTATATAGGCTGCTGTGAAGTGCAAAACTATTCTTCTTCTTTTTTTATGTATTAATGGGTAAATGATACTTATACTAGCATTGTTGGATAACAGCCAATGTAAACTTAATTTATTGACCTTTTATTTGCAGAATATTATATTATTATTATTATATATATAAATATATTCTAGTGTACATGAGTGTAGTGTACATGTAATGTATAATATAAGGAGGGTTAACGCATATGATTTGTGATGAGGTGAAAATAGACTAAAGCACGTCTGTGTTCACCTAAGATCAGATTTCAGTTGATACGGGTTTGTTTGCAGATACAGACTGAGTGCTTTGAGAAGCAGAAGCCGGTTCAGCCGGTATTTAATCGCTCATCACTGTCCCTTTGTGAGGCAGCACAATTTAGACAAAACAATGTATATTCATTGTTTTTACAGAGGAGTGCACGGCATGCAGGTAACAACCTAACTTGTTTTTCAGTACACACAACAGCTCTGTCTCATGAAAAAAAAGGAAGTGTGTTTCTGTCCAGCAGAGGGGAGGGGAAAGACGGGGACTGTTGCAGTCAAATTACAAGAGATCGCATGAGACTGCCAGGACTCACAGTAAAGGTTTTTAAGCCTTGTCATTACGAGTTGAGACTATAATATCCGGTCTGTGTGCACACACACGCATCTGCTGACCTTTTCCCTGCAGGGGGAGTGGAGCTGAAATGACAACAGCATGATGCATTAGCTGTAAGTGCTACAGAAGCAGGGCTGTCTGTACCGGTGAGAAGAAGTGCTGATGGGAAAAGCAGCATGCCCAAAAATGGAGACCAGTTTAAAAAAAAAAAAAAAAGCCCAGACTGACCAAATCAAAACCAGACTGGACTAAAACGGACAGGGCTGGGACCAGGACTGGGACCTTGTTGTCTTACCTGGGTCAGTCCTCCCCATCCTCTGGCGTGATCTCTGTCTCTTTATGTACCACTACTTTGGTCACTGACATGTCAGGATGCTGTTCTTTAGCCTCCTTTATGGCCTGAGCCAGAGCCTATATACAGGAGTGCAGTACCAGGAGGGAACACCAGGGGGAGACAGAAAACGGGGAAGGCGGGGAGGGAGTGGGGATGTTTGATTGTGAGTCAATATGCCAACAGGGAAGCCACGTTTAGTTACATTTGTCATACTTCCAGTATTTGTTAATGTCACATCATGAGTTAATATATATTTTTTTTAAATGTTGCTGTACTATGCTCGCAAAGTACAAGATAAGGTCCTGAGGGGTCACTAGCATTTTACTTTTTTACAAGTTCATTGCTCAAATCCATTCATTGACTTTACAGACAAAAGAAAACTACTGAGGATAGTGGAGAATAAATGAGAAACGGTATGAAAACTCAGAGACCTGATCGTGGTCGATGTCTGTATCTCCTGTGATGACGATCCTTTTCTCAATTCTCGTCTCTGATATTCCTCCTTTCACCGTCTGAGAACAGAGAGAGGACTTTAAAATCAATGCAAACACAAAAAGATAAGGCAACAAATATCCTCTTAAAGCTAAGTTTTTTAAGTTTTAAATTAAGTTTTTTATCACACTATAGGTTTTTTTATTATTTTATTTTTTTATTTAAAAGTACCCTTTTCTTTTCAGTCGAAATCCTGGGAAAACGTAAAAACAGAATTCTGGTTGATTGACAGAAGATGAACATTTTGCTAACTGATTCATGGTTTAAACCATTTTTTTTAAAGCAAAAATGACAACATTTAGACATGACAAAACACTGGTTCCAGCTTCTAAAATGTGAATATTTTCTTAATCTTCTAAGACTAAAAAAAAAGGACATTGTATCGTGTGGACGCGCCGACAGTTTTGTTGTCATTACTTAGAATTCCTCATGTGGGCGGCAGAAACTACGCACTAAAGCTTTAAATTCTGCAGTAAAGAAATGCTAAAGCAGACATGCAAAAGCTGCAGTCGTGTTTGAGGCCTCAATTGTTGAGAGACCAAAAGGGACAACAGATGAACCGTGACCTTTGTGATGTGTGTGGTTGTCGTGGTGCTGGAGGTTTCCGAGGTGATGGTCTGAGCACTCAGCAACACCCCAGGGTCTACGTCTCCATTAGTGTCAACCTGGTGATAAGCAAAACCCTCCATTTTTAAATTGCATTTTATATTTGTAAAGTAAAGTAAAACTACACTACACAAACTACAATAGCTTTATTTAATTGGATGCTAAAAGTTACAAAAATGTTCACCAGCTAGTGGTTAACTTTGTCCGTCATTTGGTGATGGCCAGATCAATATTTATATAATATTATGTACCATCTGCTCAGCATGGAACGGAAGACAATAAAAGTTAGCAACTAACTGGTGAAGCATTTAGTCAGACAAATTCCCTCAGGAGGTAGCGGAGGGCAAAACAGCTATACAGATGTGTAAATACTGAACCTCACATTTATCAGCTGGACTAAAAACTCTAAATGAATGCCAATAAAGCTCTATATCCACAGTGTGTATACAAGTAATGAATGCTAATAATCTCTCTTAAATTGGTGCAGGATGTAAAATGGAGGTAATGTCAATGTTTGTACCTCTGCAGACTCATAGGTGATAGTTTTTGTCTCTGTGTGGACTACAGGCATCTCTTTGGTTCCCACCTCCACCGCGTCAAGACTCTAATGGACAAAAAGGAAAAATGGGCACAAATAAATGCATGCAGAGGGAGTACAGCAGTACCAATACCATATGTGCTCTAATTCAATTATCTGTCATGTCTGAAACAAATTGCTGTAGGTGTTCACTGTTAACAGCCTTTGTTCTTAAAATAGCTCCACACAGTTGTACATAAAATTCAGTTGACGCAAATAAATACTGCATGCTAATAAACTAAGCCAAAAGGCTGTGATTGAGGGGCTTAAATCTCTAAACGAGCATGCAGTCACACATTAGAGTCTAGTGATGGAGCGGATACTGCAGAAGGCAAATCACAAGGTTTCGATCAAGTGTGTGCGCCACTTCGTGTTAAAAAGGTCCCCTTGATCTGCTCAGCAACAAACTGTGACGTTAGACTCATATCCGTGCTTTTGGTGGAGTTTTGCCCTTGATTATTAGTGGCAGATTGTGTCGGCAGGAGGGGAGGGTGGAGGTGAGGTTACAGGGCCCAAGGCTGAGGCCAGCGCAGCTGATGTAGGGTTACCTCCGACTGAGACGTGGCTGGAGGCGGGGGGGTAAGCATGGTGTCTGAAGTAAGGGGTTCAGTCAGAGTCACTTGGTGTGGCCTACACTTCTGGTCTTGTTCCTCAATCGCTTCTTTTTTCAGCACTTCAGCTTTGTCCATTTCTTCTTCCGTCACTTCTTCTGATGCCACAACATCTTCTGAAGCCTTTTCGTCATCACAGTCATCTGCCAGTTTCAAATTCAGCTCTTCCTCATCAAAGTCCTGGTCCAGTTCTTCCTTATTCCCATCCGTCTCTTCCTCCTCTGTTCTCTCCATTTCTTTGTTTGAGCTGTCCATCTGTGCATAGTAGCATTTCTCTTTTTCAGAGGGCAAATGTTTCAAGATGTCTGAAAAGCTCTTTTGTCCTTCGCCCTCTGCATGTGAACACTCATCTATCTCTTCATCCACCTCCTCAATACCATTTTCTAACTCTGTGGGGAACTCTTGTTCCACAAAATACTGCACTTCGTTGGAGAACTGGACTCTCTTGCCATCTACTTCTGTGTGCTTTCTCTCCCCTGCGTTTTTACAATCGGCTAAATCCTCTTCCAAAGCCTGCAAACAACTCTCTGCTGCTTCCCCTTTGTCATGTTCCTCCTCCATTGAAGGCAGCTTATCTTCCTTTTTACAATCTCTGATGTAGGCAGGAGCAACAGTCAATCTGAAACCATCATTTTCGTGTTGTGACATCAACGCCACCCCCTTCACACCGGCATCCTCTCCCTTGTCATCTATTACTTCCTCATTTCCTTTTTCTGCTGCTAAGGTCAGCACTGAAGACCCCAGCGAAGTGCTACTGCCAGACAGGCTCTCATCTGACCCTGAATGTGTTGCTACTGGCTGTTTTTCTGCTACCAGCTCTACAGATGCACACGGTTGAAGTTGCTCTAAAGATGGTGCATTGCCGGGAATACCAGATGTTGCTGGTGGATTTCCTAAAGTATTGCCACTAATATCCTCTTGTAACACAACTACATAATCTGCTGACATCGTTCCGACTGTGAGCTCGGCTGTAGTGTGCACTGGCTCGGTCTTTGCAGCCTCTGTGGTTTGGATATTCACCGTTGGCCCTGTCGACTCCACTGGTGCTGCCTCTGTCTCCGTGGCAACAACCGCCCTCTCCTCCGGTTCAGCTGATGCCTGTGAATGATAAATTGTACCATTAGATGATGTTTTTGCTTCACCATGACAAAAAAAAAAAATCCACCCAGTAGAGGGCGGCTTCACATCACACCTAATAGAGAGAAATGGTTATGTGGGTTACACATTTTTAGACTATAATAGGCATATTTTTTTTGTAAGACAATTAAGGTTTTAGTTACATGAAAACCATTGCAGTGTTTTTTTTTTTTTTTTTTTTAAATCTGTGAGGACCAGAGAGGAGTGGTCACCTTTTCAGAGGAGGAAACCCATCCCAGCGTAGACTGATAGGACAGAGGATGGACGGACACAAGAAAGAGAGAAAGGACAAGAGAAGAAAGTCAAAAGTCACAGTGAACACCAGATAAAGAGCAAAGGGAGACGAGGCGGAAAAATAAAAGGTTGAAAAAGTAAATATTATTGTATGGAATACCATTTTGTAGCTCTTTAAATCCGCTTGAACCTAAAGCCTTAAACGAAAATCCGGTTTTGGGATCACTGAATCCACCAGCAGCAAATTTCCACTAATCTGCTTTTGAAAAACTAACTTCAGAAGGGTGAAAATCTCTTTTAAGGTAGACCCATACAATTCTTTTCCTGACTTGTTACGGAGGCAGCAGGGGATTTTGGAGGATGAGGTGGGGAAAGCTGCAGGGGTGGCACTGAGCCAGGGCTATGAAGTCACTGCTTTCAGGGAACTGATAACTGAAGAGCAGAAAGAAAGGAATGGTGCAGCAGAGCAAAACGGTAGAAAACAAACAGAAGCTAGCCAGAGCCCCCATTTCTTTCCTTATCAGCTGCGGGAGCCAGTTGCTAAGGCAAGGTGAGCTGTTGGAGCTGTCAACAAACTCAAAAACAAACCCAAAACAGTTGTATCAAAAAAGAAGCAGCAGGTTTGATTGCAACAGAAAACGGCGGTTTGGCAAGTGTGAGAGTAAACGCTGGGTGTTAAGGGACCGTTAGCCATGCAGAGCGTTTGGTTACACTGTTGTTAGACCGGCTGCTGGAGGGAAGGCAATGGGGTAGGCTGTGGGTGGTGGTGGAGATATGGAGGGAGGCAGACAAAACCGGATTGTTGCTTTTAGTTTTCATACAGTACCACTGATAAGGATGTAGATGAAGATTCAGAAACTGTAATCTGAGTCAGGCTGGACTTTGACTGCTCCGTTTGGACCTCTTTGACGAAGGTGAAGATTTCTGCTTTCTGCTGCATGGCATCAAAAGTCTTCATCTCTTTTACTTGCTTTGTCGACACACCGATGACTTCTGAAGCATCGGTCTTCACCCCCTCAGATATCCACGATGCCATGGCCTTTTTAGGCGAACCAGAACCTTTAATCTGAGTCATGTCATCAGTTTTTATCTCCATCGTTGGACTCTGTGTCTTGACTACTGTGGTTTTGGCTTCTAAAACAACAGACATGTCTTCTTTGATATATTCTTTCTCTTTAGACAGCATTTCATTCTCCCCAGCTTCGGCCTCTCCAGGCACAACAGGCGCCTCTTCTTCATCCGCAGCACTTGTTTCTTTGCCCTCGGTGTCTACTTTATCCTCCGCCTCCTTCAAGATAATGAGCGTCCCTTTCTTGTCACTGATGGCCTGGGACACTTCCTGCCTGACAGCTCCGGGGCTGACCTTCATCTCTGCCCTCTCCGACACCTCCTCTTGGGAGTCGGGGGTTTTCTCGTCCACCTCCCTGAGGGTCCCGTCCATGAAGACGTCGTCATCCATAGTGGTTGACAGACTAATCCCGTGTGGCCCCGAGGAGGTGGCCAAATCTGTTGCAATACTATCCACCACGTATTTGACCAGATATCCTGCCGCCTGGGGAGACACTCGGCTTATTGGAAATGGATCGTTCAAGTTAAAAGACAGAGGGCATCACAAAGCCAAGACGGTGAGAATAAGCTCAAGAGACTATTTATCTAGAAATGACACATACACAGACCGAGCGCCATAAATACTTGGACAAAGATGCACCGTTTAGATGTAGCTTTTAAGCTAGTTTCTCTGCACACATATGGTTGTATTATCTCTTATAGAACTATGAATATACGTGAAGAGTAATTCACATTTAATTTCTCTGGTACAGTTCCTTTTATGGACCGTCTTTCTTTTTGTCCCCCCTCTGACCGAATTATTTTCCTCTTTTGGATAATAATTGATTGATTCAGATCAGCTACCGATTTAAAAAAAAGCTAGAAATCATATTCACAAACATCTGTTAGTTCTTTTCAAAAAAAGGAAATTTCAAGCTTCAATTCAAATGTAAAGAGATAATAAAAAGGGCAGATAAAGAAAATAAAGTGGAGACTATGTACATGTTAAGAAGTAAGAGCCAAAACACAAAAAACTGTGCCAGTGTCTAGATGTATAGAGCTAGGTAGAAACAGAGGGGAAAACACCACACTTACAAACACAAGGGTTTTTACATGTGAAAACAAAGTGGAAGGAGTTTACCTCCGTGACTTTAGGTTCCACCTCCTCTTTAGTCCCTTCTCCTGCAGGCTTCTCATCTTGAGTCTAAAGAAGGAAACAAAAACATAAATAAATAAAAAGGCCACACACAGATCGAGACAAAGAAAGGACATGTTCAAATGGACAGGATCCACATCCCAAAGCCGTTCCAGTGAATCAGCTTCTTTTCATTTCAGTCAGTCAGACACGTTTGATGTCAGTGATTAGTCTTCAGACTTTAATTAATGACGCTCATTTGTCCTGCGTGAGCTCATCTGACTATGTTCAGAGTAAAGGAGAACTGATAAAACTGCTCCTGACTCAAGCACATAATGTCACTGAGCACAACAATCTTATAACTGATTAATGACTGCACCATCCATTACCGAGACAAATTAAAATGTTAATCAGCTGATGATATAGTAAAGACATGAGGTCAGAGCGACAAAGATAGACACATTTATTCGCACACTTACTTTGAGATAGATACATTTACTCTATCAAGGTGCTTCTTAATGCACTAGAGCCATTTGGAATATACAATGTATTACACCAGACTCACTTTGATGTAGAAAATATGGCTCTAGCCCCGATATGATTATTGAATTTTACTGCACTATGACCCATTACGCAAACCCTCTTGAGATTGATGTCTTTGTTTGTGCAACAATCTCCTCGATGATGTCATGCTTCACACACACATGCCGTCATTTAGTCTGCTGAGGACTGCAGCTTACATCCTGTGGCTCCAGCGGCACTATCATTGGTGCTTCATCTGCTCTGGGGGAGCGTGCAGGGGACGAAGACAGTCTCTTCTCCCATTCGGTCAGGCCCGGCGCGCTGTCGCCTGTCTCCAGGAAGGAGCGCTTCAGTTCGCTGATGTTGGTCTGGTGCTTGACCATCTCTTCTGGAGGCGAGGTGTCCTACAGTAGCCGGTCAATCATGACACAAGGAGATGAGGCCAGAGCAGCGCGGAGGGAACGACGGCCATGCTTTATGTACGCAACGGTAGCTTGCATATCCAATACATTACCACAAAAAAACGTTGAGAAGCATAAAAATGCAATTCTGAAAAGGTCTGGAATAAACCAATGCAGACTAGAATCGACTGCATTATAAGCTTCATTATTTATGTTGTTTGTATTGTTTACAGGCCTGCTTAGGAGGCTGTGCAGGCTACCTGTGAAACAGCTCGCACAAACAGCAACATAATGACAAAATGTCCACTCACATGGAAGCTGTTAACTAAGAGACTGGCAGCGTGTACTTAAATGCTAAGAGAGCATTTAGGACCAGCTTAATTGAAAATAAATGATTTCATGCATAGATTCACAGATTTAGTTTTACAGGTTTAGTTAAGCACAACACTCCCAAATCTCGTAAGAAGTTAGGACCTCTACTATTACTGATTTATTTCAGTTGAATTTGTCTTGCTTTATTTCTCACAAAAAAATAATTTGGATGCTCACAGCAAAAAATCTGTTAATAAAAATGTAATAACTCAAATTCACACAGGCACGCCAGAAAATAGAATCTAAGCTACTGGTAAGTTATAATTATTTGTTATCAGTTAGGATTCTTCATACAAAAGGCACCTGCATGCATATTTCAACCATGCATGGTTTTCTTACCAACCTCTAGCATTAGATTACTATGCTTGATAAAAACGTTTTCCCCTTTTACTCGTCTTATGAAACTATACTGTAAAGACAAAAGAGGGGAGAGGAACTGTCATTAAAGGAGCTGCGTCATGTTAAATATAGACAATTGTTAGGAGATACTGGGAGCTTTGTGTTCTACGGTATGGCTATAAATGACGTGATGGCATAAGTCCACTCACTGTAAAAGCCATGGATTAAAAAAAACTGAAATCTGACTCTTGGGTGCAGCAACAGGAAAAGAAATATGACTTCACCATTTACACAATAGCACTTGAAAATGAGCTGGAATGGAATGTTTAGAAGCAGCGACAGCTTTGCAGCAGCAGTCTGTGAAGTGAATTCAGGCAAGAGCAAATGGTTGATCTGGTGTGTGGTGGGATAGTGAGCATGTCAACAGAAGCTGCAGCAGGCAAGCCAAGGTGGAGAGACGGCACAAAGTGACTGATGTCTGAGCGGCTCAGTGCATCTGGTGGAGGGGGTGGTGTGATGCACTGAGCAGGGCCATGAAGCGAGCCCAGTGTACCTGAGTCCGCATCTCAGAGTCCTCATCTGCGTCCGACTGACGCGAGCAAAGAGGGAAGCGTGTGAGACAAGGAGGAAATCGGTCATTAAAGAAGAAGAGACACACAAGGGTGAAGCGGGTAAAGGGAAAGAGAAAATGAGCAACAATGAGATAAGAGTAAGGGTAAGGATGGTGGTTGAATTAAAAAAGTAAAGAATATTGTGACAGAAATTGAGCATTCACTAAACCCCCGGCCCCAAACAGCATTGGTCCAATCATAGCCTTAGCAACCGTAACTAGGCAGGCATAATGCCTGTCAAGCTTTGAATTTCTCCACAGGCTGAAGAGGTGTGCACGGAGTTACAAGAAAAGCAAGCATGTAAGGAATGGATTAAACAATGTGTTTGTTTGCTATAACATATGCTGCAACCATTAGGAAGTGCAGCTAATTAGCACTCCAGTAACTGGACTACATTAGTTTCTGGGGTGACAAGTTATGTAAAAAAAACAAAAACAAAACATGCAGCTTTAGGTTCAGTCCTTTAGCATGACATTATGTATGTAGCCATCTGCATATTTAAGACCCCTTTTACAAGATGCTCACAAGAAAAATCGAAGCTTGACAGGTGTTGCAAAGTTAACTAAGGGGGCGAGGTTTAGCGAATGGTCTACTCTACTGTATACAGAGAGCCGAAGTGAAAGAGCCCGGATGTGACACCATGACTTTGGCTCTCTATTAAAAAGGTAGTCAGTGGAAAAGCCATGTCAATACACACATAACGTGTGTTTACAATACATTACAGGGAGGAGGAAAGGAGAAAACTAATAAAGAAGTAAATGGGCATAATGAGATGCAAGCATGCATCGCATGCAGAAATGTCTCCTAAATATTTCAATGGGCATTACATCTATGATTCAGCATCACTTTATTTCTCTGCGTCTCCGTCTGTACGTTTTTGCATGCCTTCAATATGACATCTTTCTTTGATGTACAAACCTCGGTGGCCGTCATCTCTCCATCAAAGGCAAAGTCTGTTTGTTCGCTGTCAGTCTGCTTTCACAAACAGACCAAAACCGTTCCGAGTGGCAAGCAAGAAAACAACAAGAACCCAACTTGTAAACCCTTGAAAATGCATTTATCGTCAACAGAGATTCTTCATAACCACAAATGGAACAAATGGAAATGCACTGGTTGTTTCTGTAGGTACACATTAACAGACAACACTGCAGATAAGGTTAGGAAAAGAAAAACAGAAAGAAAAAAGCAAATGAAAAGTAAGCAAGCAAAACAGACTCAGAGGAAGTTGAAACCTTTGGTCAGTCACTTTGACATTTAAGTGTAATGTTAAATTTGCTTTGGATTTGGACAGGGCTGAATCCTGGTATATAGGTACGTAAAACATTTTCTGTGTTGTTGCTGGTCAAACCTACTCCACTGGATTATAAAAATTTGATTCGACGAACAGTAACCTGACTTTCAGGCCCTCCCCCTCCTCTCCATGCATGTTGACACTAGGGGTGATCTGGATACATTTAACTGTCACAGTATCTCTGCAACACAGCATGCATTACAGTACATTACATCTGTGATTCAAAAGGGGGTTGTCTGAGAGGGAAACACATCTTGGCACTCTACAGTAAGCTGCTTGTAGCCTTTTTTAGCAGAAGTTTAATTTAAATCATTCATTTTAATTTGTGCTGCTTTACTTGACTCTGATATCAATGCAGAGAGAGTGCATAGATAAATATGGAAGTGTTTCCATGCAGCTGGCGTTGATCTCGTAGCAGTCCTTTTCTATACTGTGAAGCCATGAATATAAGTGATAAGACTGAGATGGGTTAGGCACAAAGCTATGTCTTTAAATATGAGGTTTGGTGAAGGATTAGTGACTAAATGACAATAGGTGAGTTCTTCAAATCCTTATTATCTCTAATAAACACGCTGGGTCAAATATTAAAATATTGTTTATATTGCTGCATGACAGTGATATTATTTCATGGTGATTTGTTAGTGATGCTGCATAGCGCTTATGGACAAATGTTGTAAATGTGTTGAGAAGTCAAATTTCAGGCTGATGCGAGTAAAAGTCCCCAATATTTGTGTCTAACCCTCTCGTTTAGGCAGTGTAAATGCAAGCCAATCAAATATGAAATGGGGAGACTTGCAGATTCATCTCTGTGTGATGCTGATGAGGATGTAGTTCTATAGGATGAGGGTGTGACCGGGCAGAGATGAGGTTCTGAAAGTAGGAGAACTGACAGACACTGGGACAGACACAGTCTCCAGGTCGGCTCTGAACTGGTGAAACAGCAGAGCGAGATACAGGACAGAATAAGGGGTTAACTGTTATAATGAGCTGTCAATCTAAGCCAGAGGCGGGTACTGGAACAAACAGACGTACGCACACACCTCCTCTTCCTCTGAACTGTCATGGTCATGGTAGCCCTGGGCTAAGGAGGCGGTCAGGGAGGCTGCCTTGGGCTCCAGGTAGCAGAGGCACAGCGCCAGGGGGAAGGAGAGGGTGAGGGCGTAGGGGACGGAGAAGGAGGTGGAGAGCAGGAAGAAGAAGATGAAGAGGAAGCAGGGGATGAGTGAAGGTGACTTAATGGGCAGGAAGTTCTGCGCGCACAGAGGGAGGAAGCGCATCTCTGACAGATCGGGGAAGGTGATGTAGCCGTCCTCGTCCAGGTAGGCGGACAGGTCGGGCAGGTGCAGGGAGAAGGAGAAGAGCGTGCCGCCGCGGCTCTTGCCCTGCTCCAGCCTTTGCTTGCGGGCCGAGAGCAGCAGCACCTGCTCGTCCAGCAGGGCGGCTTTGCGGTCGGCGAGGGCTTGCCGGCGGCGGCACCCAGCGCTGCTCTTGGCTGGACTGACTGACGAGGCCCGTTTACGCACGTTCTCCCTGCGCCTCCGCCGTACTTTAGTTGATGACACAGGAGATGAGGGGAGTGAGAGCTCAGAGCGGAGGGGGTCGGTTGTGTATACATGAGGGGAGCACTGATGTAGGGAAATGTCAACGAAGAGATGATGTGTGTGTGTGTGTGTGTGTGTGTGTGTGTGTGTGTGTGTGTGTGTGTGTGTTTGTAAATGGAGAGGAGCGAAGGGGAAAGGGGCAAATACGCATGAGCACACACACAAACACACAAGTATAGTGTGGGGTCAAAGGAAGGACAAGAAAAGAAAAGTGAATTAGTAAAGCGCACACAAGATGAAAAGAAGCACTTAGGCCTACTCTGCTGCAGTGGGTTGAGGTGAAATCAACTGGGAAATTCTCATCAGCCGTTAATAAGTCTATTAAAAGAGAAAACTAAACTAAAATCTCAAAAAAGGACTTAAGACAAAATTGCAGCAGCATCTAAGAAAAATCTGTTTCTTTGACAACCCTCGGCATATCTGTATACATTCATTCATCATCACTCTCTTTAGACCAAATACAAAGATAACTCAAGCATCTAGAAAGTTCCTTTATCCAGATTAAATGCAGCTCTGACTGCACTGCACATCTGGTAGACAGCGGTTTACCTTAGTGTCTTGTCTGAGTGGTGTTGTGGCCATGGGTTCTGGCATCTCTACAGCATCCATCTGAGCATCCTCCTGCTCCGCCTTTTCTTCCTCTGCCTTCTTCTCTGTCGTTACCGTGGTGATGATGTCTCCCTTTGCGATGACTTTGGCCGCCCCGTCGGCAGCACTATCCTTCATGAGAGTCTCATGGTTCTCCATAATTGGTGCTGAAGGACAAAGACGGATGTTACGTGCTGGAATCAGTCACGGTCTGTTTTTAATTCCAAAAATATGAGCAGGGGAATAAATGGTTTCATTTGCTCCCGCACATTGTTGTTATAATTTTTGTAAAACTTTGTCACTGCACTGCACAAGTGTGCTAGACATTTTATATTTGCAGGCTTTCAGGCGCAAGGCACATTTGTCTTCCTTTTCAAAGCAATTAAAAAAAAAGGAAAAAGAAAACCTCAGAAAGTTCAGAAAAAAACATGATAAACAATCTGAAAATGTGTGCAGCTAACACAAAGGAGCTTCTAAAAATAGCCCTGATCAAAATAAACTGGATAAATGAACACAAGTCCATAGTAGGGATTTCACGATATGAGATTTTGATATCACGATTATAAATCAGGGAATTAAAAAGTGAACCAAAAAATTAAGATGATTATCTTAATTCATGTTTTAGAGAGAGCGATTGAGAGAGAGAGAAAGAGACAGGCCTAAAGTATACCTAAATTTTAGAATATTCTTTAATATAGCTAATGAACTAAAATATTATCATCAACTATATCCAGTTTGTTTTTTATAGGCTATTTAAAAGTCATCTATAATGTTTAAATGGGGGAACTTACAATGTGGGCTACACAGACAGAGAGCGTGAATGACAGCCCCTCAGTTGGTCATATGATATCCCTGCAAGATTCCAAAAGTAAAGAGTAACACGTTGTGAACTACTACCGGGGAGTTTAAACTGTTTTGGTCCACAAATTCTCTCACACTGCCAAATTAAGGCGATTTAATGGCGGATATAAGGCTGGATAAGAATGTCAGTTTCCTCGGACATTTTCACAGCTCTTCTTCTCAACACTTCAGGTGAGTGGCTCTCACACACAAAACACACGGGGACACACGGGGACACACGGAGACACACGGACACACACGCAAAATTTGTTGTCACAGGGCAACAATACAGGAATCAGGACACCATAGACATCGTCCGTGGTTATGGTAAAATTTCAGTTATCCCGACCTCCCAAGTGCTTGGTTAACAACATATCAATTTGGCACTTTAGCTGGCAATTAATCAAAACTCTCAACTGCTCCTCACCTCCATCTAAGCTGCGGGACATGTTGTAGCGTTTGCTGGAGGAGCGTTCAAAGAGCGGAGCAGGTCTGATGATCTGAGAGCTGGCCCTGCGGGTCTGAGCCTGCGTTCTGCCGCTGTAGCGAAACTTGGAGCCGAGGCTCAGGAACTTCTTCGGCGGTGCATCGGGGGATACGAGCCTGCCATTAGTTACAAATAAGCACATTAATCAAAGCAGAAATAACACAGAGTTACGCTATGCTCTGTAAAACATTAGAACTTCTACTCATTTGAATAGTCTCCAGAGGGCCCTCAGGCTTGGCTCACTACTCAAAAGAACCCGAGAGACATTTTTTTGATTAAAGCAGCACAAAGCAGCTTCACATGTTGTCCAAATGCCAACAGCTACTAACAGCCTGAGCACTGTTTCTATTTCACTACACAGAAATCATCTATGGTGATTATCAATAAACTCATGTTTACAGGACTGTAAAAAGTATTGGCTGAATGTTTTTAAATCAGTGATCATATACCAGAACAGGTTTTTTTTAAATAATAAGCTACCTACAGCAGCTTTAAAAGCTGTTTCCTATCACACTCAAAGATCTTGTTTCTTACCTGAAGAAGGTATGGTGCTCGACACAGACCTTCCAGAGCCGTTTGGCAGCGCGATGATTTGGAAGCTTGAAACCAATGGTGCTTTCAAACTGCTCAAACTGCAAGAGGGACAACACACTGTGGTCAGATTAACTATACAGGCAACTTTGAACTTGTTTATTCATTTATTTGTAATCCTTTTTTTTTAATTAATGTATGTTTCCATGTTAATGCTAACATGTTACTAATTGTTTACATCAAACTGTAACTGCTTAAATATGAACATTATATAAATAGTGATATCCCAGTCCAATTATTTTATTATGGCATAGCCAAGTGCCCACTTAGCAAAGCCAGTTTATATAAGATATATAGCATCAGAGGATTTCCTTTATAGGATATAAGTAAAGAGAGGGATATCAGTGTGGATCTGTTGGGTCAGGAAATGTTAAGACAGAAGTAGGACAGCATCTTTTCCTCTTCAGAAAGTTCAGAACCTCAGAAGCCACGAAGAACAGCACTTGTAAAATGTTGATGAAATAGAGGCCAATTTGACAAGAGCCAAATTAGTTACACCTAACAAAGAATCAGATGGATCAGGCTTTGCAGAAGATCAAATAAATGCCTTTTTTACACCCGATACTGACCCAGCAGATCAGCTCTGGACATCACTATAAATAAATGTACTGTATATTTAAATATCTACAGTATAACTGTTATTGTTCTTACCTCGCCGGGCCGGATTTTGATGTAGAAGTTGTTCCTTTTGTAGGAGATTTTAAGGATTTTGGGCCAAGCGAACCTGTTGATCCGCAACCTGTCTCTGTAGATGAGCAGGCCACTTGAACAAACTCCCAACATGATCTCCACGCCCTCAGAGTCCTGGAAACAACACACACCAAAGAAATTGCAAAAAACAGGCAAACAATAAAACATTAGTTTGATGAAATTCTTTCACGTGTCACTTTGGTAACACAGGATCCTTGACAATCTCAAGGAAGAAGCCACTGACCACAACATTGCTCTTCTCTTAACTCTACAGGATATACAAGAGGCCCAGGAGCTAGTGAACAGCAGGGTAAAGTAGAATTTAACAGAGCCAAGTTTGTGATTAAAAAAAAGGGTAAAACAGGCAGGTGGAGAGTGGAATCAGGCATATGGTACTCTTATCTTCTCTATGCAGGCTGTAGTGACGCTGAATAAAGACTCAAGGGGCACCGAGTGGCAAAAGAAACAGTGAAGTCTTGGGAAATGGTTGTTGAAGCACGTATGATGCTCTTCACTGCAAGCATGAGATGAGCAGGTGAAACCAATGATGTTTTGAGAGGGAAGCGCTGGTCCAAAGCAGGAACAATCAATCTTAATGGGATGTTGAAATGACAACTTTGTATGTAACCATGCACAAGTAGAAACCACACACACGCAGGTAAGCACATGGGATGCAGCCTCTTACCTCTCCCTCAGCTGGAGCCAAGCATTCATAGAGACTCCCTACCAACTTTGCATTTAATGAGAGAGGAGAGAAGACAAAAGAGGGATGCTGGTCTGATATGTACATATTTTTCTCGTGTATCAAAACTGACTCACATATCCAACACTGAGCGTTGATGTCTACTCAGTTTGATCAAGGCCGCTTCCTCATCTCTGTCATCTCCTCCATTCTGCGAAGGCAATATCCTCTCCATCGCTCACATCTACACCCATTTTGACTTTCAAAGCGCTTTTGATAACTGATTCATATCAAGACTGATGACTGTAATTTTCTTTTATGATGACAGCAGTCCTGCAGTTGTAATCCAGCTCTTTCTTTACTCCCTGTGTTCTAATGACGTGTTTGATCCCATCTGGCTGACGGATTAGAAATGGCAAGAAAATCCTTCAAGTCAAGCTGGGCTCCAGACCTCACCACCACTCTACACCTCAGCCCCCCCCCCCCAAAATCCACAGAGGCATGAGACACGTCAGTCAATCAGCGAAACAGCAGTGGCATGTTTAACTGAGGCATTACTGTGGCAGCTGTGATGTTTTTTAAGCGGCGGCGTTGTGGTGGCAAGCGTCACTGTTGACTGCATGAGTGGAATGTGTCATAAAAATAATACAAACATTTATATTAAATCATTTGCATACTTCGTAATGCATCTTGGAAACACCCACCAATACTGAAGTCATGAGTGACGTTCTAGTACACTGATTCAGTGTACTACTACTTAAAAGGAATAAATACATTTCAGGAAATGACTTAGCTTATTTGCCTCCTTGCCGAGGGTGAGATTTGAAGGAGGATACCACTTTCGTATCTGTAAATATGAAGCTACAGCCAGCATTTGGTTAGCTTAGCATAAAGACTAGAAGCAAGGTAGTCTACAGTATATTGACGAAGTTTCACCTCCGGGATTGTTCAGGTGCCGGATGTCCGTCACCTTCCGCGTTTTTTGTGCGTGTTGGCATTCTAAACTAAAAAGGTCTGGCAATGCGAGATTAGAAGCAAGGTGAAACAGCTAGCCTGGATGTATCCAAAGGTTAAAAAAACCCTACCTCTAAAGCTTTGTAAAACCACAATGTATTGTTTTTACACTGGTTTTGTACAGCTTAAACAAACGAGATATAATGTGTTAATTAGTGAGCCATAGAGTTGCTGGCAGGTGGATTATTTTACCTTTAGACAGAGCCGTTTCCCCGTTTTTGGTCTTTGTGCTAAGCTAAGCTAACAGACTTCTGACTGTAGCTTTAATATTTTGCGTACGAACATGAGAGTGGTTATGAATTTTTTATTTATTTAATGTTTATTTGACAGGGACAAATGCATAGAACATTGCTTTATAAAGAATACAAAGTAGATGCCATGCATACAGGTTTATAGCCATGACTAATTTGCAACCCCTGTCCCTGGTTAGGCTTTTAAAATTAAAACAGAAATTACAGAGTATTAATTTAAAAATGTATAACTATTAAAATACATACAATAAATACATCCCATACATGAAATAAAATATGGCCTTAAATGAATGTAGAAATCACTATAAAACAGAGTCTAGACACATTTAACAATACAAGAACACAAAATTGTGCATATGTCTGTGCATGCTAACATATGCAACATTATGTTTGTATAAATTGTGTTGTATCTTGTACAGTCAGTGTTCACAGAGTTGTTTCAATTTCAGCCATTGCTTTAAATGTGTATTAAAACCTTGAGTTATGTCAATGTTTTAATTTCTGATGGTAAAGCGTTCCACAATTTTATGCCTCTTACTGAAAAAGATGTCTGACCAAATGTTGTTCTACGTTTTGCGGCTATACAGTTACCAATTATTGTGCCTCTAGTTCTTATTCCGCTTTTCTGTTTCACTACTAGTTGACAGAATATTTCTGGTGTAAGGTTATTCACACACTTAAAAATTAGTTTTAGAAATGAATAATTTACAAAACTGTCAAAACTCAAGATGTTATGCTTCCTTAAAATGAGGCAATGGTGCCATCTTACAGGATTCCGGTCCATTACTTTTAATGTCTGTTTATATAATGTATCTTTATATCTAACTCTCAGCAAGAAAGCGAATAGCCGTAATTCCCAAAATGTTGAACTATTCTTTTAAAGACAATACAAAATATTATATTAAATTTCACTGCATATTCCTTAATGCA